>NW_007250630.1:29515-80012 GCF_000164805.1 Carlito syrichta
ACCCACGGGCTCAGGCAATCCACTCACCTCAGCCTCCCAAAGGCGCGGGATTACAGGCTGAGCCACCGAGCCCGGCTAGGGCTTGTTTTTTTAAGGGACTGATAGGGTGTCATCGTTTTGAGTTAAGGCAGGATGATTCTGGGACTGCTTCAATGCGTCTGTGTTTCTTGAGAAGATAAATACAGTACTGTTTATTAGGGCTCGTGAATACAAGAAAACAGCCTTCCTTAGGCCATAGGTCAGCTAGCAGAGAGAGGAGACCTAAATGTAAGAGAGGCAGGACAGGTGAGTTTGATGTGAGGTGGGTGGAAAAAGACTGAAGGGAAGGAAAATGAAATGCTGAGGGGTTTCTTGGCGAGTCCGAGAGCTACTTGATCACCCTTGACTACCCGTGGTGCAGGTTTGGGAGCCCACTATGGTTGGCTGAAGAAGACAATTTTGACCTAACGCATAGTTTTCCCCTGGACCAGTCTGACAAACAGAATTTTTTTTTTTTTTTTGAGTTGGAGTCTCACTCTGTTGCCCAGACTGGAGTGCAGTGGCCGCTCCCGGCCACCGCAGCCTCGACCTGCTGGGCTCCGGCGATCCTTCTGCCTCAGCCTTCCGAGTAGCCGGAATTACAGGCATGCGCTACCACGCCCGGCTGATTTTTTGATTTACTGTAGAGATGAGGGCTTGCCAAATTGCCCAGGCGGGTCTCAAACCCGTGGGCTCAGGCAATTCACTCACCTCAGCCTCCCAAAGGCGCAGGATTACAGGCTGAGCCACCGAGCCCGGCTACAAACAGAATTTTTAAAAGGATAAACCTTCTAGCATGGTCTTAGATCATGACTTTCCTGAGGATCGGTTTTCTGAATGAGACTTCCCTTTGCCAGTAGGAAACTAGATAACTAAAGATGAGATGCAGAGTTAGCTACCATGAAAGCATGAAATGTTGACCAAAATATTGCACAAGTTGCTTCTGGTTTTCAGGAAGTCCCATCCAATGGCATTTTGCATCTTTTAAAATGAACAAGAAACAATTTTTGCTTGGATTTCCACAATATAAATTTGTGACTTTTGTGACTTTAGGATGAAGCTTCTTTCTTGAAAAAAAAAAAAAAAATTAAATCATACTGGCAAATCAGATGGATCATTCCAGCTGCGCCAGAGGCAGGATCTGACAGCTTTTCCTGAGCTCATGTGGTCCTAATCAGCTCAAGAAGAAAAACCACCTTGGTGCCAGTTTGAAAGGGATTTTTTAGTGTGTGATAAATTAGAGAACTTGAAGAACACACAGAAAACTTTTGTGATTCTCTTGAATCTAGTGGCTGTTGTTTTTATTTTCAAGTTTTAGGTTTAGATAGCAGAAAGGATATTTGTATCAGTTTATTTCACAAAATCCTTTTGTGAGGAAAAAAAATATATACAATGTAAGAAAAGAGATGGATATTCTTCAAACCAATAAGCCTGGGAGTAAATTCATAACCATGCCTATAAACTATAAAGAGAAAGAAGCAGAGGGAGAAGAAACACATATATAGATTATATTTTTAATATCACGTCCTTGTGATATAGTCTGAGTACTTCTAAAACATAACCTGGCATCTTTGCTTTATCCCAAAGCTTACTTTTTGTTGCCCAAAAGTTTTGAGTCAAGCAGCTTATGTCTCTCTCACTAAAATTCACTGATCACATTCTAACATCTCTAGAATTACATTTTAAAGTTGTACTCTAGGAATTAGTTTTTATTTTAAAGATCTCAAGACTTTTAAATGGCCTCTTCTTAGATTTTACAAGGTAAACCTGAAGACATAGTGAGGATAAACACGTTTTCACAGGCTCACTTAGAATCCCGAATGGTCCCAGACATCATTGTGATCGCTTCTGCTGCTGTTTGAGAACGTGTTTCTTATTACTCTCAAGTCTAGGGTATAACCAATTGCTTTTGGCTGTTATTGCTCTAAAGAAAACTAAGAAGCTTTTGTCAGTACCACCCCACCCTCTAAGCTATGGGTGCCTTCGAGTTATAAACTGTGCTCTTCAGAGGACAGAACTTCCTCTTATGAGAAAAATATTGTCGAGATGAACAGAGAGAGAGAGAGGAGAGAGAGAGACTTAAATCCTCCTAGCCGGACTGTTCCAGCCCTGCTTACCTGACGGTTCAGAAACCGTAGGTAAGTATGTCTTTGGCTATCAGTGTCAAAATTCCACCCACCAATATCTGTGAAGGGAGCTGCGAATACAATTCATTCAAAAGAAATTATAGAGCACTTATATTTTAGAACACGTGACCTTTTACATCAAATACACACTCGCCCCCACCGCCACCCCACCAAGATTGGATGCTAAATTGTATTGAGTATATTTTTAAAACATCACCTGATCTTTTGGTCTGAGCTTAGTACTTGGCTTACCAGACATGCTCTCTCCCCTCAAACCTGGTGAACTTTCTAGCTGAGGCACACATCCATGGCCTTGTACCCAGTTCTCAACAGAGGGATTTCAGTTTTCCTTGGGAAAACTTTGTCCACAGACATAGACTGATGACTGAAAGGACATAAAGGAAGCCAGTGTCTGTGGCAGGAACATAATTCTGTTAGTAAATCAAAACAAATCAGTACAAGTTTGCCTTCAGAAATATGGAGGAAAAAAGAGAACATGGTCTCTTCCTGTTGGGCTGTCCTACAAAATCAAAGCCAAAGATTCTACACAGTGAGTTGGTTGTGTCGTCAAAAGGAGGAAGCAGTCTAATTCAGCTTGAAGAGGCGGCGAAGAAGATGGATCAAAAGAGGCCATTTAGCAAAGTGTCTCACAAAAGGACATTTTAGTGGTTCGCACATGCATTAAAAAGCAGCAATACTTGGCGTATTCAGGTAAGTATAGAATAAATAGGAAATGGTGAGATCATCAGAGAGTCCACACTTCTCATTCACACAGCTGAACAAAGAGCTTCATTATCGTCATGGCGATATAAGGACGCATCTGCAGCGCCATTCGCCCCCTCCTTGCGGTACCTTCCTCTGTGGCTGTGGCGCCCGGGGAGCAGTGCCTTCTGCGAGAAACTCAACAATCATTTCTGAATTCGCTAAAGCGAAGTGTGTGTCTGTGTGTTTAAGTGAGGGGGGTGTGTGCGCATCACACTTTCTACTTAATACCACAGTTGGGTGCTTAGCTGTAGCCACTGGTTCTCTTTCTACATTCACAAAACTGGCAGATGAAACATGAAAAAGAATACTGACTCTTTAATCTCTGCTTCTCCACCTAAGGCCCAAGGCAGGCTGACAGGGAACTTCATTCTGGAAACAGGATTTTTTTTTTTTTTTTTTTTAATTCTGGATTACTTTTTCCTTGGCTTTTGAAAACTGTGGGCTATAAGGGAATGCACCTGACATAGACTTAAAACAAGAACAAGTTCCTTTATCTAAAAAGTTCTAGTCCTTGATGCTTACAGGAAGGTCATTTTCAAAACCCACAGGAGAAACAGCATTCTAGCCAGAAACTGCATTAAGTGCTTTATTTACTCGCAAAAGAGACAGTTTTTCATTTAGAACTGTTCAGAGGATCAACGGGGGCTTTGATGCTGTGCAGACTTGCCTATAGATTTTGCAATTAGTGAGCTAGATGTCTTAAATAGCAGCCATCCACAAATTGGTTTTTAGTTTTTTTGTAAATCTATGTGCTGAGCAATATTTGGTAAAGTTGACCGATATTTGATACTTAATGTGAGTTACGAGCTTAAGGACAGAAGACCTGTGGATGTTCTGTGAATGACTGTGCATCATCTATGGATTTTTTCCCCCCTAATACGCTAATGACAGGCCCTGCTTGAATCGCTATCTGTGTGATTTACAACCTCAGGAGAGGTTTTTTTCCTATACCACTGCCAATTGATAGATTTTTATTAACTGTTAATATTGAATCACGCAAAAAACTTTTCATTGATTTAGAACATGTCAATTTGTTAAGTTAAAAAAATAAATTCCCCCTTTCCTCGTGACAATGTACCAAATTGGAGACCAAGGCTTTTAAACACTGATGGTATCATGTTCGAGGACAGGGAGAAACAAAGTGATTGTTCGCTCGAGGGACATCTGAGATCACAGATTTTTTTTCAAGCTGTTTTCTGTCCAGCCAGGGAGTATCGGTCCTACTCATTCATGCCCTTCCCAACTTAAAATAGTTAAGGGCGGAGTATTTCTTAGCCCCCAAACCTTCTCTTTTTGGGGGGGAAGGGGACTGGCTATATAAAGGAGAAACAGTGAGCTCTTCAGCATGAAATTAAGAAAGATCTACAGCTAGGAATGAGGGAAATAGTACATTTATTCGATCATTCAACAAGTATTTTTTTAGGTCCCTACTCTGTGCCAGGCACTAGGGGATATCATAGTGTGAAAAATCTGTTGTGGGCCTGCCCTTCCTATATCTGTCTTCATATTCCTGATAATTGCATGCCCCTAGCCAGTAATTGGTTTAGAATATGATGAGACACCAGCAATGGGAAACTCATGGGGAAGTTTCCACCGTGGGAGGTTGCTGGAAGTTTTCTTCACTCTGGAAGTCAGGCTTTATCTCCACTTGCCTTTGACTGGAGAAGAGATGCTTATCAATCATTCTCACCAATAAATGTATAATGGTGACAACTTCATAGAAAGTGGAACGCAGGTGGATGAAAGCACAGGGTGGGGTCTTACTCGGGCTGAGTTGATTCTTCACCTCCCTTTAACAATTAAGAGTAATAGCCGGGCTCGGTGGCTCAGCCTGTAATCCCGCACCTTGGGAGGCCGAGGTGAGTGGATTGCCTGAGCCCGCGGGTTCGAGACCCGCCTGGGCAGCGAGACCTCATCTCTACAATAAATCAAAAAAAAATCAGCTGGGCGTGGTAGTGCGCGCCTGTAATTCCGGCTACTCAGAAGGCTGAGGCGGAAGGATCGCCGGAGCCCAGCAGGTCAAGGCTGAGGTGGCTGGGAGTGGCCACTACACTCCAGTCTGGGCGACCGAGTGAGACTCCAACTCAAAAAAAAAAAACACAAAAAAACAATTAAGAGTATTAAAGTATAGAAACAGTTCATCCGATTAGGCTGTAGGCAGAACTGAAAAAAGGCAATAGGGATGAAGAGGACCTCATTCTCAGATTTACTTGTGTCTCTGGTGGACGCTGTGTTTCCAGATACAATCATTGTGTTAAGTCCACTAAGCATCTTAAAAAAGAAACATAAATGGAGAGACATAGATATACAAAACTAGTGTTTTGTAAAATCAGGAATATTCACAGGAGCTCAAATTCCATTTGTTCATCTGTTATGCATATTGTTAGAAATCCAAGTACCAATAGATTCTTCCTTGTAATAGTCACTGTTGATTGTCCACTGAATAGCCATTCTGCCACTTCCTTCTGGATAACAGAACTCTAATTTTGGGTTGTATGTGTAATGGCCTCCTCCAAAGTCCCAGGGGGATAAGCCTTGATTGGTCAAACTAGGTACAGTAATTCCATCTCCTTGCCAGTGTGTGGCTCAGGTTTGGGCATTTGATGAAATGTTGGACTATGAGATACAAGGGGGCTCCTCTGTGTTGGGGGAGCAGGGGACTTCTGGGAATGAACAGAAAACAGTTACTGACCTTTCCCTGACTTTAGACACTGTCCAAAGTAACTGATGACAGGCAGTGCTATTGTGATTTTTATTCGAGACAAGGTAGTGCCCTGTTGCCCAGGCTGAAGTGCAGTGGCACTATCCTGGGCTCATGAGAGCCTCTTACTTCAGTCTCCTGAAGCTGGGACTACAGGTATGCATCACCATTCCTGGATAATCTTTTTTTTTTTTTGTGAGATGGGGTCTTGCCCAGGCTGAACTCAAACTCTTGGCCTCAAATGATCCTCCTGCCTCAACCTCTCAAAGTGTTGAGATTCCAGGCATAATCACTATGCTTGGTCTATCTTGATCTTTTTGATCAGGTCTTTTGATCATGAAGAGAAAGGTAAGACAATTACAGAGAAAATTTAAGTTATTTTTAATTTTTATTTTCTGGAGTTTCTGTTTCTGTCTACACATCGCAATTATAACCAGATGCATTCTAGCTGATAGGCCCCTCTGAAAATTCTAGTAAGCCAGAGAGGATCATCTAGCAAGTGGGAGGTCATCAAGAGGTTCAAATGACCGATCTTTAGGTAACCCTATATTTATAGAAAACTATTGTATGTTAGACATATATACAAATTAAATCCTATGCTGCTCATTTGAGTTAACAAATTTGAGTGAGGCTTGTTGAGATATGAAGGGTATTATTAAATAAATGCTTAAAGCAATGCATTTAAAAAAATAGTTTAGACAAGATTAAGAACAATATACCATTATAAGAAGTAACAGAATTGATTTTATTTAGGTTAATTGATTTGGGTTAAAATGGATGATTTAGAAGTATAGATTTCTTTTTCTTCTGACCATGCCTTATAAGAGCAATAGGTTATTTTTTATCAAATATAAGGATTTTGTAAAAAGTTATAATAAAAACAGCTATTATTTGGAATAGTAATAAGGAAAAGCCCAAGAATCTATATAAGAATTGTATTAGAATTCATCAGTCAAATCAAAGTTCCAGTTTACTCTGGCAGAGAGCAAAGATCATGCATTTGCGTTCCATGTTTCTCCTCTGCTCTTCTAAGACTGCCACGCCCTAGACACCTTTCCATATCTCCTGCAATCTTGCGTTCTTGCCATCATCCTCTTTCAAGGGCCAGGGAAAATCAGCTTTCTCTAGGGCTGCTCCTCCTCCTGATTTCTTCCCCCTGTGGGGTTTCTGTTTTTGTCTACATATCATAATAATCCTCATTTTATGCCAAATGTTCAGAATTGGCTGACTTCTCTACTAGTATGTAAACTCCTTGAAGGTAGGAACCATATCTTAGTTTTGAAACTTCATAGCAATGCCACAAGGCTTTGTGTATGGTAAATGCTCACACATGTTAGATGAACTTGAACAGGAAAAAGATTACTGCTCACATTCACTCATACAATCAGGTATACTTAGGAAAATATTAACGGGAGGAAAAAACACAAAGATCTCCTTTTGCTTACTATTAATATGTTAGATATTACTACTACTGACACTCTGTTAACTTTCTCCATTGATATTTACAACTTCACATTTGTAAAGAAGTCAAGTTCTTTGTATCATCTGAACACGGTTTGAGATACTCTAAAGCTAACTCACTACTCACTTTTTAACTACTATTCTCAGAATCCACCCAATTTGCGAGGAAAAGAAAATCCTAAAGTTAGTCATTTTGTATGTACTGATTATGTAAAATATTATGGTCAGTACTTCTCAAACTTTAATATGAATACAAGTCATCTGGGGATCTTGTTAACTGCAGATTCAGATCCAAGAAGCTTGGGGTTGGCCTTCTGCATTTCTGTAAGCTGCCAGGGAAGCCACAGATACATGTGCACCAGTGGAACAGGGACACTTAGCAGGGCTTAGGCCTCTTGCTGATCTCTGTTCTCTGTGCTTGCCTGTCTATGGACTTGAAAAGCCAAAAAAAAGCACTCTTGCCCAACCATATCCCACCCCCGCAAGAAGACAAAATAATACTAATTCACTCTTGCATAAAAACCTGGCTTTATCTTGTCTCCATGTGACAGTCCTTTCAGTGAATGGACAGGCAGGTGACGTAGGCTGACTGAGCTTCTGAAGAAAGTCAGACATGGTAACTATTACATGCATTTCCACTCACAGGTATTTTCATACTCATAGGGAAGAAGTGAAAAACTCCTTTGCTTTGGGAAAAAGTCAAGCCAAGGACCAGGTTGCAGCTAAGTCCCTGAATACCCAGCCCTGAAGAAAGGCTGAGATCAGAAAACAGAAATAAAGTCCCCTGTGCTGTCTGCGTAGGACTCACCCATCAAACTTTACACCTTCCCTTCTTCCTTCACTTTCAGCTTCCTGACTGTGCAGCAATGGCTGCAAACCCAAATCGACAATTAAATTCCCCTTTTGTTTGCGTGGCAGATGACAAATGCATGGAGGACATCTTGTGTTGCCTAGGCAGGCAGGGCACTTACTTTGATTGATGCTTGGTTGTGGAAAAAAATGAGCTGGGAAGGAATTACAATGGAGGGCCCACAGACTGGAAGGGGATATACTAATTAGTCCTGCATTAAGCAGTCTGCTTGCATTTGGTGATGAGACGCCTTCAGGAGGCAAGTGTAGGGGTTATTGATGCAAAACAGCATGGAATGCATTATACCAGGTAGTTGTATATTCGTTTTGTTAGGATGTATGGAAGTTTGTAATTAAGAAATAAACACTTAGGCTACTGTATTATTTTAGCATCCATGCCTCTCAAGGATATGGGGTGGCCCAGGCTTTTTAGCTCCACATGGTATCAAAGACCATGTGAAGTCCTTCTCTCTTTCTGAAATAACTCTTGCAGAGTTTTCTCAGACTGGGTAAAGAGCTAGAAAGAAAGAAAGAAAGAAAAACCTGCCGCCACACCTATACTTCCTGGCTCCTTTTCTCTGGCATCCCCCAGGTCCAGAGCCTTGAGCCTTGCTGGTGGAGCATAGCATCAAAACAGAGAAAGGAAGTTTCCCTCTAGGCCACTCTTTAAGGTTTTAGAGTTGTTGCTGATTTGACCCAGGAAGAACCCTAGGGATGTCTCAAGACAAATTCAGTTTCTTCTATAGACAAAAGGCTGGATTAAATGGGGATGAAGAGAGAAGCAAAGAACACATCTCTGTTTGGTTTAGAATTCTATTTTTTGGGTTACAGGCAGAGGTGGCGTGGGGGATGGTTACAATGAAACCTCTCCCATAATTCGAAAGCCACATAGATGGTCTTGGTAACTGGAGTGCGGGACCATGGGAAGACACAACTGATCTTCTCCCAGTCAGAACCTCCTGAGCAGTGGAGAACTGGAGAGAGGAAGAGGTAAAGATGCCAAATAGTTACTAATATGAATGGCTTAAAACCCAAACCTTGCAATGTTGATTTGGTCAATTTACCCTGAAGAATCAATGAAATTTGGTTTAAAGAAATAGCAGAGGTCTTTGGTCACAATCTGAAAGAAAGAACCCTAAAACTCCTTTGCTTTTAGAATCCTCACGTAATGTCACGAACCTACCATGTTGGTATTGATCATGTGATTTTTAGAGACTTTTATTGTTGAAATGCAGTGAACTACCAGGCATCTAGTGTTAACCTAGTGGGAAGTATGTGGTCCAAAGTTCTTGGTTCAGTTTCTCAGTTATCAAATTCTGGCACAGCTCTGATTCCCCTTTGCTTTTCTTATCCTAGAGACAAGTTCATTTATGGATTCATAGATGCCTAGGCTAGGAAAAAAGATACAAGTGATAAAGATAGTACTTTTAGTTATCAAAAATGATTAAGTCTTTTTTCCTAAGTTTTATCCATAAACTAGAATGCATGACAGACATAAAAATATCAGAAATATTATCAGAGGACTAGATCCTATCTTTCATGGACAGAACCAGGAATTGTGCCAATAGCTCTAGGAAGAAAACCTAAATAGTTAATAGGGTTTATTTTTTAACCATCCCTTTGTTTTAGAATTCTATCTTATTCTTGAACTGATTCTATGTTACCATGACCTTCTCCTGCCAGGAAGGCACAGTTGAGGCATCCTTCAGTAATAGCCTAGGGCTTTGGACGAGCAAGATGCTGTGCTGGCTTTTTGCCTTTTCTTCCAGTGTTTACACAACCAAGACTTATTACATGCTCTGTCATTTTGTTACTGGGCTGGCTTTGGTTTGAGAATTAGGTAAACATCAGACATTCCATCACACAATTTCAGACTCAATCTTACTTTATAATGATGTTAATGTTTATTGTACAAAGCAAGATGCATTTGTATATTTTAGCATTTTATTTCAGTCACAGAATGCAAAACCTGACACATTGGAATTAGTTTGATTTTGTGTGTGTGTGTGTGATTGAAGATATTAAGCACTACAAGAACGCTGAAATTTCAATCTGATTAGGATCAAACTTCTTCAGGATCAAAACACTCTTTTTCCTCCCCCTACAGTTTTACTAATTGTGTGCTACTTGACATTGTGGAGTTATTCCACAGCATGATAGCTAAATATGTGAAGTGTATTTTACTATGCAGAATTATCAGCTCATTCTATTTGTTTTTCATGTGTTTAAGGTTATTAAAAGAACTCAAAATTAGAAGTCATGTGTATGAGCTAAAAGAGTGAACTCAATCATTGTTAGTAGGCTAAATCATAAAGCAATAGCCAGTATGTCAATATCAAGTAATGAAAAAAATCACAGAATTTGAAAGCATACCTTCTCTGTTTGTTAGCTGGCAAGATACCAGAAAAGTTAGGAGAACAGTACAATAGCAAATGGTGGAGTAGTTTATTTTCAGCACTCTCAAATTATTCTGGCTACTGAAAATGAGATAAAACTAGATCGGAAAGAATGGCATCAAACATATTCGTTGGAGACCTTTACTTTATGGGGAGAAATGAGCTGCCTTCACTCACTGTTCCTGAGGAATTGTGTTTCTTCAAGCTATAAATCAAATCCCAGAGAGATAGCATGACGTTTTCCAAATAATAACTGAGGAAGACAAACTTCTTTTTTTGTCAGCATCAGGTTTCTGAATTTAGGCCTTAGTTAAGATTCCAAAACGAGAAGGCACCTCCCCTCTCCCCACACACATGGTCTATGACAGTGTCCTAAAAACAATATATTCATATTTAAAGTCTGGATCTCTAGCCTATATTGTTCCAAAAATACATTCATGGCTTCTTCCAAAGATCCTGGTTTTTCTCCATTTTCTCTGAATTTCCAGCAACAAAGAACCTGATGTTTCTTTTCAGGAAACAGCATCATTTTTTTCCCCAGTTAACTGAAGAGCCATCTGCTTCTGCGATACACGACATCCATTCATTCTTAGCAACAAGTGTGTTCCCTAAGTCCCTGGTGTGTTATATCAAGACACACGCTCAATTTTGGGAGTAGTATCTGCTGGAGAGCAGCCTTGCTCACAGGCTCTTCCCAGAGACATGGTAGATACAGAATTTGACATTGAACTTGTTTCCATGTCAGTGTTGCTAATGCAGGGTTAAAAACACGGTACAAGACGCTTATACAATGAGACCTTGGCTAGCTCACGGTCTCCATTATGCTTTTGGAGACGAGTTTGAAATGAGGAAACCCTTGCAAAGGGCAGAAAAGGTCTGAAATAGTTCTCCTTGACCAGTACAAGAAAGGAGAAAGAAGGTAAATACAAAGGCCTGTTTTTTTTGACATAAAAGCTTCAACTTTAAGCTCTACCAATCATCATTTGTGGCACCTTGTATGTATAGTCATACATCACTTAATGATGCACACGTGTTCTGAGAAAAGTGTTGCTGGTGATTTCATCATTGTGTGGACATCATAGAGTGTACTTACACATACCTAGATGGTCTAGCCTACCACCTCCTAAACTATATGGTGTAGCCTCGTACTCCTAGGCTACATACCTGTACAGCATTTTACTGTACTGAATACTGTAGGCAATTGGAACACAATGATAAATATTTGTGTATCTAAATATGTCTGAACATAGAAAAGGTACAGTAAAAAAAAAAACGGTACTATAATCATATATGCAGTCCATTGTAGAACAAAACATTGTTAAACAGAACATGACTATTTAAAATCAGCAGTCAGCACTAGATTTAGAACTGGTGGGGCCCTCCTCTTTCAGGAAGAGTCTACGGAGTGGTTATAAAAAGGACTTCTGGTCAGAAGAAGGTACCCCTTTCTTAAGTGGTCCATCAGATCAGTGCTCTTGTCAGACCCTTCCTCACACAGTGTAAATAGCCAGGGGAGTTCGATGGGACACAGCATGACGCCACTGGTGTGTGAGGGTTGCTAGACCCAGACAGGACACTGCTCGTCCTGCTTTGCTTACATGCCACAGAAGGTTCTTTGGTGTTCAGCCTGTGGGTCAGGGGCTGGAAGCTATACTCAAAGAGCTGAGATTAGTGTCTCTCTCCTGTGAGTTGGAGGATGGAGGTACCTACTCCTCAGAATAACCCTCTTTCCAGAAGCACAATGAAAAGACACTCCTTTGAGAGGTGTCCATGGAATGTGCTCTGCCCCGTCCCCTGGATGTCCCCCACCCCAGTTTTGTGGCTAGCCAAGTAGGCATTGTTATGAAGCTCTGGCCTATTTGAACTTGACTTCTCCCATATATATTTTGAAACTGAGGCCACAAATTTCAGAGTGGAAGTTGCTCTCTAGGAAATGAAAGGGTCAAGACAGCGCTTGAGACAAAGCTTCTCCCACTTCTGGGGAAAGACAGCACAAGACACCATAAAATTCTAGGTGAGTGCCTAAAGATCCAGCAATTTCTCTGGGCCCGAGGTTCAACTTTCAATCTAATTCCAACACAAGTTGCAGTGATTTATGTCTCCCTTTGTCTCACTACACACTGACAGTCATCTCAAATGTACACAGGAGAGATGAAGGAAAAAATCAGCACCGAAACCAAACAAGCCTCAGAAAGAGATGGGACTGGCCTGGGTTATTCTCACACACAAGGGGTACTTACAGTCCAAGTGACTGTGCCTGATGCCCTCGACGTCTTCGGCATGGATGAAGTGGTAGCATCTCTTCCCTACGATGTCTACAGGGGTCAGATCCATATAATCACTAATCCTACAAAAAGAAGAACATGGGCTGGAATTCAGAAAGGATACATGTCAAGAAACTGTCAGATAACTTAGAAACAGATCTACTGACATATTTTGCTTATACACAGCACCTGTGAGGAGGTGGCACTGTGAGGGAAAACCCTTTGTAGATGAGATGATCTCTCTAACATATGACAGTGTTTCTCAAAAGTAGGAAATGTCCTAGATCGAGCAAATGTGTTTACATAATTAGACAGGTTTTTCCTCTTTCTTTGGCATTAGAATGCACATTTAGACAACATAATTCCATGAAATTATTGAGATTCAGTAACAATGCAAGATCCTCATTAGAGGCCAAGATAATTCAAGGTTACATAATAAAATAAAAACATGTTATGTTTATACCAAATGATTAGAGACACCTTTCATTTAAACAGATTGGTCTTCTATTGGGTATTTCCATGAAAAAGGGCTTCAACAGCTTCTTGGCACAAAGTCCAAATTGGCATTTCAAGGGATATAATTTAAATGCTGAGACATACAGATGCCTGGGGGTATTATCTTTTTTAGTCTTAGTCATTTGGGAGCTCAGCTTTCACTCCTGGCCCTTTTAACTGGTACTTTGTGGTGAATTCCACACAGAAACTTTTAAACCATTTCAGCAGCTCTTCCAGGCTTGTGCTCGACAGTACGTGTGTGTAAGCCTCTGTCATTGATTGTCCAGACGTCCATGTCCTCAGGCAGAGCACAGAAAAATAGAACCCAAATTGGAAAACATGTTGGGAGAATCTGCCTGGTTTACACAAACATGTCGAAATGCTTATCACCCTCTCTATTACCAAGTGCAGCTTCCTTTTGGGCAGTCCAAAACAGAATATATTTTTTGTTTAATTTATTCTTCTTACTGTTCCTGTGTTTTTTTTTTTTTTATGATTTATGACATATGGTCTATTCAGATATGAAGTGAATCTTTAGAAATGGCATGTTTAAGAAACACATGTGATCATTGAGGGGAGTTAAGTTTGGCCCTCAAGGCAGGGAAATAGAGAAAAATAAAATATAAAACATAATTAAAATATGCTACCCAGAGAGTGACTTTCTCAATGTCTAGCAATTTAAATAATATTTTTTGGCCAAACTAGAATTCTTGGTAAGATAAAACAAATCGGGGAAACAAAAAGGAGGGTTTTCTAAGGTATCCATGCTTTTTCTGGTACAAAACCGATTAGTTGGTGTTTTCCTAAAACTATTAGCTGTTTTCCAAGCACAGTTTACACCCCCTTTCTGCAAATGAAGGAACAAGGATGTCATTAAAAGACTCTCACTGGTGTTTCTGAAATTTGCCAGCTCCTCTGAAAGCATTAGATGTTGGCTTTGCCCGAGGCCGTCCTTGGGAATGCAGACAAGAATGGTCTACAGAGTCAAGGAGCAAGCTTTAGTTTCTAGTTAACAATTCCCTAATTAAATAATAAACCCCAGGAAAAAGCCACTCCATTCTTTAGGGAAGAAATTTCTTTAGTTTACTTTTTATTTGAATTAAATCCTTCAAAGTGATTAAAACCCTTTTCTGTACTAGAGCCTATTACTGTGGTGAACATGACTAACCCCATGTTCAAAGGTCTCTCAGTATATGTGTAGAAAGTACCAGACCAGTTGAGTGACCTGTATCAGGATCAGAATTCTAATGGCGTCTTTTACGCTGAGCCTCAATTTCCTCATCTGCAAAGCAACCCAAGAGATTGGTGAGGGAACTAATGAATGGAATGAAATTTAGCATGGTGCCGGCACATGGTATGCTTTTTCTTCAGATCAAATATGCAATTACCTTTACTATAAGGTTTTTAATAATTACTATCATCTTCAGGTGGGAAATAATGCTGTATTGCCTTCACTAATAGAGGGTTTTGGAAAGTTTTTTTTTTTTTTTTTTTCTAATGGGGAGAAAAATACTAAAAGCAGGTCGGAGAAAATGATCTCAATTACTAGAGTGGCACTATGAGGTACTCAGGTCCATAGAGCTTGTCAAAAGAATTAATGAATTGATCATAGGAATGAAAAGTAAGTGATGTTTTGGGATACGACAATCATTGGGAGTTTGGTAAATAAGATGAGGCCCGTTCTTTGGAGGGAGTGGTGGTGGTAGGATTACATCCAGCTGCCTGACGTGTTTTCAAAGAAGCAAAGTCATCATCCATCCTCCGACTTTATATCTGCCTCCCTTGGTTTGATCTCTTTCCCCGGGAGTCTACATTTTTAAATCAGAGAATAAACAGCCTTGGGGGCTGCAGTTGTGTTCTTTTCTGGGTGCACATGTATGAAAAACCCCCTTCAGAGGTTATTCTGACTGGCTGCTTGCCATTTAGTCTGACTTCTGAAGAGAAGTAAGAGATTCCAGGGAGACCCCCACAAGGCGTAGCTAAATACATGGGCTTTTGCATCTGGCAGCCTTGGGTTTGAATCTTGACTGAGGACAAGACATTCAACTTTTCTTTCTAAGCTGAAATTGCCTGAAGGTGATGGAGACAGTGGCAGCACCTACCTCACAGAACTGTCATGAGGCTTAATGAGAATATACAGATGATGAGCTTTGTCCATGGCCCAGTGTGTAGTAAGTAGTCAGTAAACGCCAGCCATCTTTATTTTTACTTGCCAGCTCCAGCTAATCATTCTAACTACCTCATCTTTGCTGAGGTTCTGCAGCCCTTCCGCAAAACCGTAGACAAACCCCAGTATATAGTCATGAGGATAAGCATTTTAATATTGATCAATGCCAAAGAAACGTGAAACTCAGATTTAGAGTTCCTTGTCAAATAATAGTGACAGTTCATGATATCTTCTACCCTATTAAATACTCATAGCTCAGGTGAGTATCTTTTCTCACTGGTGAATTCTTTCCTCTGATTTAGATCCTGGTCAGAAGTGATAGGCAGCTTCCAACTTGATCTCAGCATCTTCAGTGCTTCCCAGTGGACTCAATGCAGGGGTTGTCTGTCTTCTTCTTAGTTAGACTCTGGGGAGGTCAATTCTCCAAGCCACTTGACCATTCTGCTTTTTTATTTCTCCTCCGAAGGCACTCACAGGGCTCAGTGAACAGCCTGACAACTGTGCCACAAAAGCATCCTTCCAAAATTGATGCAGTAATTCTCCCTGTGTACTGGGAATGCATGGTGTCGCCAAAGTTTCCTTCCCACGGTTGATGTGTGGATGGTTTCTCTCTACTGCTCTCCCAGCACCCCATGATTCCCTCTTCAAATCAGTGCAGTGATGGGTGGGTGACTTTTAGGTGAAAGGTCTGAAGGGGCACTGTCCTATTTCCCTGTCCCTTGCTTTGTGCTTAATGGAAAAAGTGAACTTTTTGACCAGAGGCTAAAAAGTCCTTTTCTAAAAGCTCAGTCTTGAGGAAGAACTGCCAATTCATTTATATGATGAGTCATCTTTTTCTTAATTTATAAAAGTGAAATCCTCAGGATGACAAAGTTTTATTTAATGGCTTTGCAAATTTCTTTTTCATCCTCTTTCCTCTGGGGGCTTCAAACTCTCATTTGCTCTTTCTGTTCTTAACGTCTGTGTGAACATTGACCATCGTGAGGCTGGGCCCTTGAATTAGTCAGAAGTGGGACCCGCCGAGGATCGGCCATACATTTTCCTGCATCATTGTGCCAATAGCATCTCAGTCCTGCTCTCTCCTTGGGTTCTCAGCCAAAACGGGCCTTCTTTATAGCATATGGATGTCTGGATATCCCCATTCATTTAATTGTTGTCCCTGAGGTAAATCAGGGGCAGCAATGTAAATTTTAAATAAAAAGCATGCTTGGTGTCCGTCCAAGTAGCCATTAAAAACAAGATCAGGATTTATAATGAGCCTCATTGGGAGAGAACATCTTTCAGACTGCAGAAAACACAAACCCTCACCAATGTGTTGCATGCAACAGGGCAGATGAAAACAAAAAAAACCAAGTACCTATTTTCACAGTAAATGATATTGAGGTCCATATTTACTCGAGTGACGAACATATGACAGTCAATTCTAACTTCATTGATCGTAGGGGGAGGCAAGGCATGAGCAACAACCACGAGACCCATGATTTGGCTGGGCACGGTCCTCCCATGGGACAGCGACACTCTCAGGCGTAGCCGGCCTGTTATGTGAATCACCTGTAAAAGAAAATTCAATACAGGACACCGGTCAAATTTACTCCCCAGAAATAAGAGCATTTCTTTTGAGAGATGCAAAATTGCATCTGAAACAACCGACAGTAGCTTGCATCTTCTGTAATCGTAATGACTGTCAGCACGGCCTCAGTGTCCTCATGGCAAGAGACAAAAAAATAATGATATTATACCCAGCATTTCTCAAGGCAGCGTTCTTATGGTGCTGTTGCTGTTTGTAATGGACTTATCTTTTATATTCAGGGAAAATTCATAACCAGATAAAATGACCAAATAGTTGAGTGCTGACCTGCAAAGGGAGACATTTGCTATATAGCCCTTGTTAATGGAAGATGTCTGTGTTCTCCACCTTGGTACTTGAGTGGGATTATATGGCTCCTTCCTTTCACACATGTGGTTCACAGCTTTCCTTCATTCGGGGGTTGTTATTAAAAAAGGCCAAAGACTTCAATGAATTAAAGACTCAGTAGCGATGACATGAATGGGATCTTTCAAGGATAGATATTTCATGTTAGGCAGCACTGAGTTCTCAGTGGTTCTGTGATTTATGGCACTGCCCTATGGGGTTGGGGGTCAGAGGACTTTGGCCTGTGATTTGTTCCTTGAGCTCATACTAAAAAGTAGGGTCAGGAAGCCCTGCACCATTTTGGTGGCAGCTCAGAGGTACTTTCCCAGGAGCAGGAGGGAGAATAATGGGCTGTAATTTTCAGTTTCTTAGCCTAATTATACTATATGTAGTCTAGGCCACCCAGAACCAAACCTTTGCTTAGAAACTGCACATAGAAGAAAAGCCATAGTGTCAATTTTCTTAACTGATGTTTTTGGGAAACAAAGTCATAAAAGGGTGAAAAATATGAAGAATTTATGTAGTTATGCTGTTGGATGAGAAAGTGATGTGTGTGTGTGTGTGTGTGTGTGTGTGTGTGTGTGTGTGTGTGTGTGTGTGTTTGTGTGTGAACTCTATGCTCCGAGGACCCTGCGACAATGTTGGGAATCCTCTAAAACAGGTCATGGAGGTAATTGCTGTGATTCACTATACCGTGGAGCTCAGTTTAGTAGCTAGCTGAGTTTCCGCATTTGCTCTGCTCTCCAAATGCATCGCTGAGTGCCAAACTATCTCTCGAGATTCTACTTTCCCCCTTTGCCATCAGGAACCGAAGTGGGAAATGGGTCTCTTGCCTCCCAGGAACAATATGATCTAGCGTCTGCTCTCCTTCCCAAAGGCTCGACTGGCAATTCCTTTTTCTACTTTATTTTTGTTTCTCTTAAGTTATTCAGTTTTCCAAGAGCAAGTCACACTCCTGTCAGTCAGGAAGCAGGATCAAAGCTTCCAGGGCTGCCCTTCTGAGTGCTAGCTATTCTAAATAATACCTCTTCCCTGTCACCCTTCACATTGGTGCCCAGAGCTGTGGATCTGGAAACACCAGTGAGGAGGATTATTTAGGTTATTTCAGCAGTAGCTTTCGACCACCCACATTTGAAGTTGACTAAATTCATACTTAATGCACCTTTGCTTTAAGCTTTGGTCAGATGAGCTACTTTATGAATATTTGAAAATGTTCCTAGAGGCAAGGATGCTAAAACACCATCACAGACACACATTTTTGCAAGACCTCATTAACTAATAAAGAAATAGCTAAAAGAAATGGGATTAACTTCACAGGAGGGGTGTTAACAGTCCCTGGTCCTCCTCCCAGCTAGGCTTACATAGATGCTCATTTATCATTATCTGTCTTGTTTTATCAGGAACACTCAGCTTCTTGGAAAAACACAGATCTATAAATGCTCAGGAAAACACACATCCAGAAATGATATGCTAAATAAATCCCCTCTTGGTATTCTATTCCAAAGCAATTTAAAGGCATCTGGGCTGGAAAACATTTTGGGAAGGCAGACAGGCTACTGGGGGAGCCTTCGGCATGTCAGATTTACACAGCTTATGATCTCCAGCTTTGCCCATGGTCATTGTGGTAGTGAAGGGGGTCAAAATTGGGTCCAATAGGGGTTTAGACTTGCAATTTCTGAGTCTGTTACCTTGGGTAAGATATTCAGCTTCTCTGTGTCTCAATTTCCCTTTCTGTGAAATGGGGGTAATAATGACTAACAGCTGTAAAGAATTCTACAGATTTTATTGTCATGGCTCTGTTTGTCTTTAAGAGTATCAACCAATAAGGGTAAAGCCTAAATATTAATTTGGTGTTGACCAAAAGACAAACAAATGACTTATTATTTAAAAGAATCATAACATTTCATGTTTGGGAGGGTATATCTTAGCCCCCCTCCCTGTCATTTTTTAGGTGAGGAAAGAGGCTCCAGAAAGTTCATTCTCTGTCCAAAGTCACCTACCTTAGAAATGGTAAACTCAGGTTTCCGGGTCTTGTTTGAATATAATTTCAACGTTGTTATGCCTATATGCATTTTATGTGTATATTATGTGAATGCTGAATGAAACATTAGAATTATTAGAAACATTAGATGCCAATTTATCTCCTAAAGTAAAGCATATATAGACCTTTAAAAAATACTTCATTTACAGCCAGAAGCTCAGGTTATTTGAAAAGTCTTTGAGAGATTGCACAAACTAAAAAGCAAAACAAACAAACAAACAAAACCTAAGAAAATTACCAATGCAGCAACTAAACAATTATCAAGAAATGTCAAAAAACAATCAGAGGGTGTGTTTGTCTGTCTGTCTGTCTGTCTGGGTTTCAGGGACAGCGGAACTGAAGAGAAGAAAGGAGTATCTGTTAGAACCCACAATTAACTTTTAGGTTAAAAGTAATGTATTTTTCCAAATTCATTCTATAATGCCAACAGAACTTTTTTTCTCCGTGTGACAGGTTATGTTCACATTTTAGAAACATGTCTGACAGCATGTATCCAAACACGTAGATAGCTGCTTTGTTCATTTTGTAGTTGTTTTACAGCCTGAGATGTAGAGGAAAAGAGCATTGTCAAGAGGACCTAGGTTCAAATCCTAGCTCTGGCACTTCATAGCATGTAACAATGATGCTCAGATAATTGAGATGACTTGCTTAGTGTCAAGTTCAGTATATCAAATATTAAAAACTAGTACAAAGAAAATAAGTATCCTGCCAAGATGTTTTTTGTTTTCTTAATAAGGTTAGCAAAAGGTATTTTATTGATTCTATAGTTTCTAAGACACATCATGTGTCTTTCTAGGTACCAGGAAGGAGACCAAAGTGAATGAAATGTAAACCTGTCTTCAAAGAGTTTACAAACTCTAAGGTGGGGGGAAGACATCTGTAATTATTCATAATATGGTCATAAGAGGGAGATGTTGCAGTGTCTGACCAAGAAAGTGGTTCTCAATCCTGGTTCTGTGACAGAGTCACCTGTTAAGCTTTGTTAACATATGGATTTTCAGACTCTAGCCCCCAGAGATTCTAATTTGGTAGGCCTGGGATGAGGCCTAGCATTTGTTTGTGTTTTAAAGCTAGAGGTGATATTAACTACTCAAGAGTATATGGCAAATAGGTTACACAATGGAATCACTCAGGAAGCCTTAAACAGTCCCCATGCCCAGGCTGTACCCAAGAGACATGAAATCTGGGTCTTAGGTTGGTGGGACATGGCATCAATATTCATATACATTATTAACAATTTTCTAGGTCTTGTAGGGCTGCTCAAAGGATTAAGTGAAAATGCATACAAAGTTTCTGGGTATGTGCCTGATACATAGAATATGCTCAAAACATACTGTCTTAATAGGTAACAAGTATGTTCCACAGGAACTGTATAGAATAAGATCTTCAGGAGTTCAGGGTAGGAAGAAAATACTTTCAGCTGAATGGATCAGGAAGATGACACGAAACTGGCAGTAAGTTGTTGACATAAGATATGATCATAGAATAGTGAAAGGAGTTTCCAGAAAGAAGAGTTAGAACAAAGGATTATAAAAGGAAACCTATTGGGAATGCCTAAGGCTCCAAGAGCATTTCAACTGATGTTAGCAGGAGAAGAAACAGAGATGGGGCCGACATGGCAGTTACAACAGAATTTGGCAGTGAGACCTGAAAGGAAGAGTTGGCACCATGATTTCTGAGTCTATCTCATAGGATGATGATGACAATAGAAAAAATGGTAATTGGGAATGTGGAAACTGTTCACCATTGTGGGGACAAAGATGACTTCTCTGTGAAGTTTGTACTTGAGCAGCCTGGAAGATCCTGGAGAAAGTGTCTAGGGTATAGTTGAAAATAAGAGTTGGGATTGGGTGTGGTGACTCACGCCTATAATCCCAGCACTTTGGGAGGCTGAGGTGGCAGGATCACTTGAGTCTAGGAGTTCAAGACCAGCCTGGGCAACATAGCAAGACTCCAGCTCCACAAAAAATAAAAAAATTAGCTGGACATGGTTGTTGCACCTGTAGTCCCAGCTACTCAGGAGGCTGAGGCAGGAGGATCACTTGAGTTTGAGGCTGCAGTGAGCTATTATTGAGCCACTACACTCCAGCCTGGGGGACAGAGCAAGATTCTGTCTTTAAAAGAGATAAAAATATTTAAAAAATAAGAGTTGGGCATTTAAGTGGTAACATCTGAAGGCATAATTTTGGAAATTTTTTTTAATGTGATAGTTCAAACCAAGAAATTTATAGAATTACCAATGGACATTGCACTTCAGTCTGGGGGACTGAGTTAGACCCTGACTCAAAAAAAAAAAAAAGAATTATCAACGGAGAAAACATAGACAGGAGCGCCAAAGGCATTTTTAAAAAAAAATCACTTTGTGTACCTGAAGCCTAAGGCGACTTTTGTCATTGTTTTATGTTGTTCTCTAAATTGAGGTTCTCTTGCTCTATAATAATTATTTGTGTTTAAAACTAAAAAAACATTTCTGGAAAGCTCCTAAACACTCTTTTTCTCCTTCACAATTCCATTCTAACATAAATGCCAAGTTTGTCAGACCACCACCCACCTCAGTGAAATCATCCCAAAGAATGGGTATGGCTCCCTTGTAAAGTTAAGTAGGTGAATGGGAAAAGACTGGGAATACAAATATATAAGCCTAGATTCTAATATTATGTCAAGAGCCACGACACTGTGAAAGTTACATAGTTCCTTTAAAACAAAAGGAATATTATGGGGTAGAAGTAATGTTGTATTGGGAAACAGAACATCTGACTTTGGTCCTGGTTCTGGTAACTTAGACAAGTTATCTAGCTTGACCAGGGTAGCATTTCCTCAGACATAAAATCGCAGAAAAGAATCAAATAATGATGCCTAAAGTTCTCACTCACTTACAAAGATGAAAATGCTTAAACAAGTGGACTTTTCTGTGTTATAGGATTACCCCACCTTCTCCCTACAGCCCCACGGTGGGGTTAGGAATTTCAGAATTCAGCTGCCAACTGATAAATGCAGTTTACATTACGAATTAATAGGGATCTCATGGTTCATATCTGCATTGCAATAGTGCTTTGGTTTTGGCCAATATCAGGTAAAAATTGCCTCTGTGTTCTAAAGGTTCAGCTTAGTCTGGTCTTAAATCTAATCTCCAGACATTCTTCAAAAGAGCTTTCTGAACTAAAAGACTCCTTGCCCCTGAGCTCAATTTTATATAAGTGCTCGATCCTTATGCTCCCTTTCATTGTTCTTGTTTCACCATCAAGAGCTGTACAAAAATGCTAAAGCCCATATTTTTCTAAATCCCTCTCATAGCACTGCTTGGATGCCAGCAACAGGGAAGCAGAATGCTTCCTTCCAAGTTGAAATCCGATCATCTTTGATTAAAAAAAAGCCCAGATTAGCATTATGTGATCATCCCATAGTAAAGAAATCATTGTTTGACTTTTTCTTCTCTGATACAAGGAGCGGCTGTGTGTGATGCTGCAATGCATGTCCACAGACTTTAGGACGAGTGTGGGAGTATTAACAAGCCACACTGCATGGACAAATGTATATTTCTCTTCCTGCCATATGCTCCTTTCTGTTGTCTATTAGTGATACACACTTAGATGTGTTCCACTAATATCTTCTCATTATAAACAAGCCCATCACAAAGACCTTGATAAAACCTCCCCTCTGTCAATACTTAAAGGAAAGAGAGTCCGTGATGGAAAAATACATCTGGAAGCTATTCTCCATTCTTTTAGGAATAAATCTCAGTTCTGGTCATATAAAATGTTTTCTTTATCAAAAGGAAGTACCATGTATTATGTGCATTATTTTCCACATATAATGTAAACAATAGAATAAGGCTAGACAACTAGGGGAACAAAAAAGGCCGCAGGCACGAAAAAACTGCAGATTCCCTGGGTTTAGAGCATGGTCTTCTGAGATTTTTCACTTGTCCTTTAAGGGAATCCAAATTTACCTTAAAAATTAAGCTTCCTTCTGGCACTCTAGTCCCTATTCTTTTTTTCCCCTCTGTAGAAGTCTGGTTTAGCATGCAGATCGTCAAATCACTAGCTCAGGTGGGAGAGTCAGCTAATTATTTTTAAGTGATGGGCTTTGAGGTGGCCTGAAACCTGGTGAAAGATAAGGGCTTAGCCAGGTCCTCTGAACCTAAACATCTAGCCTACAGCATAACAACTTAATCTAAACCAGCATGAGAATATCAACCCTGTGTAAATTATTTCATACAAATTTATAGGGAGTGGGGTTTCTAGGATTTTGACCATATTCATAGGTTGGAGAATCTGCCCTAACAGGTCTTCTGCTTATCTCTGTCTGTCTGTGACCTGCTACCTAGGTGTTTTGTACAAAGCCTGAAAACAAACAAAAAACAAAACTTAGCTGAAACCAGGTACTTGTCCACTGGGGCAAGCACTGTGGAGAAAAGGGTTCATAACTGAAGGAGGAGACTTGAGGCCTCTGGGAGGCAGAATGACAGTAGAATGACATTTCCCTTCCCATTCCAGGATCTCAGATTTCAGTTCTAGAAATTGACTCCAAAAATAAGACTGTAGGCTTTGTCATAAGTCACAAGAGGACTTTTGCAGTTGGGGATAAGATAAAACAGAATAGGGAAAAGTTGACTTTGCAAGGTGGAGGTGAGGTTGGGTAGAGGCAAGGGTCAGGGAGAAATGAGCTGTTGGCAGGGAGTGGGTGACAATGAAGACCTCTTCCAGGGCCAAGGAGGATTCAAAGCAGAGGTGGTCCTGGAATGTTGTCATCAGTTAGGAATGGAGATGGCTACCAACTCAGGAAGCAAGTGGGTGGTGGGGAGTCTTTTCAAGAGTTTGTCCCAAAGAATTTCCTAAGATCAATACCGGAGAGCATGCAGATTGTCAAATCACTAGCTCAGGTGGGAGAGTCAGCTAATTATTTTTAAGGATTCAGCCCTTAAAGGATAGAGGTGCCAGGATTTCAAATGCATTCAACTTAAGGGCAGTTCTGGTGATTCGGAAGAGAGGAGGCGAGAATGCATACCAGGGAGAGTCCTGGCCAATGTTAAGAAAGAAGAAACCTGGCAGAAACCAGTCCTATCACATAAAAGAGCTGCAATGACAGAGAAAGTGGTAATTCTCAGGGACTCCACGCTTGTTCATTTGTTTTGAATATAAGGAGGTGAGCAGGTGGAGTGATGCCATTGGAGCACACTGCTTGATGCTTGGTCGAATTCCTTATGAGACTCAGTGAAAGCTGAGTGGACAGGAAGTGGGCAGATCTGAAGTTATACATAAGAGCACTCCAGATGTGCAGACATAAGGGCAGATGAAAGGCAAGACATCAGAGACTAATTCTCTACTCTCATTGAGACACTAAGGTCCTGAAGGAAAACAGACTCAGGCCCAAGCACGCATGTGAATGTGGGCAGTCTTACTTTTACAGGTGAAGTCAACTCACTTTGTTCAGTACACAAATAACTAAAATGACTAAATGGGCTCGAAGCATGAGGGAAACATTTTGTTCTTCCTTTTAACTGGAAAACCTAAAGTACCTAATACTGATATCAGGGATTTCTTTTAAACAAAGAAACAAAAAACTTCCAGAATTAGTGGTTCTTAAATCTGAATGTGCACAAGAATCACCGAGAGAGCTTATTAACCATGTGGAGTCTCAGGCCCCACTCTCAAAACGTCAGATTCTCCAAATCTGGAGAGGAGCCTGGGAATCTGCATGCCACCAAGCACCGTGGATGGCAGTGGTTGGCAGGCCACCTCATCCACCCAGCTGCAGCTTCCCCTCTCTCTGGAGAGCTGAATGACTCTAGAGATCTTAATAAAGATGACCCAGGTGCACATCACAGACTGCCTTCTAAACGAGTAAAGAAAGATGAACATATATTTATGATTAAATCTGTATTGAAAGAATATCACCCGTTGCCTTTGGTTCTTTCAAAATGGAGGATTGGCACATGATAAGTAGCACCCCTTGGCTGATGTGGGATCAGGGCACGTTTCCTGTGCATGCTCCTTTCTTTGTGAAAAGGTCTGCGTTCTGTTCTCTCAGTGGCCACACCACAGTGCGCTACACTGTTGTACTGTATGTAAGCCTCTTGGGGGAGGTTGAGTTCTGCCAGACCCCTCCCCTTCGCCCAGCCTGCCCCTGGCTGAGCTCCTGATTAATTCAGGGGATCCTGAGAGGTTAACCCTTAATTTGATGGCTCCAGTGGGGAGCTGGGAGATTGCTGGTAATTTATCACCCTTGGTTCTTTTTTTTTTAATGCAGAAACATTTTCTAAGGCAGCAAATAAAAAATTATTTTTAAAACCCACATTTAAAATACATTAGCCACAGCATTCTCTTCTTACACGACTATATCCTCCAAACATGACAATTACTCCTCATTCATTTCTTTTAACAAACTTCAAACACATAACATAAAAAATATAGCTACAATTATAGCTTTAGCTTCTCAAAATGTGCCTGGACCCCATATTTGCTTCCTGTTCCCTTTGGAGAAAATAGTCTCTGTTCTACCAAGGATATGATTTTTTTTTTTACTGGGATAGTTTAACTAAGCTGGAGAGATCTCCTTAATGAGATTATGTAAATGTATGCCAAGGATATAAACCATATTTTCTCAGAGAGTAGAACACTTCAAATATCATTTAATAAAACAGGACTATGGGTAGAAACACCTTGATAAATTGTTAAGGAGCAAAGCAAGAAGGCTGAACTATACACATCTGATCAAATTTCATTTGATTCAGTTACTTTATTAAAGTCTCCCGGAGAAGGACAGAGAACCATTGTACCACTGTGGAGGGCAACTTTTTTATTCCTCTATTCCTTGATGTGGAGGAGGGGGCATCACTCCTCATGGCCCCCTGAGGCTCCTTGTGGCTTAGTGCCACTGTCCTGAGGGTAGAGAGGCAGTTCTTCTCAGTATTACAGACTGCAATTGTATTTCCCACAATATTAAGAAAAAAAAAAAGAAGACTCAGAATTAGTCCCATGCCAGGCAAGGAATCAAAACTGCCTCCATTACTGCCCCCTCCCCGCTCTAGGACAAGAACTATATGATGCCGACATACTTTCTTTAGAACGCATTTACTCTTATTAGGAAAGATATAAATCAAATATTTTGTTCCCTATTTTTGCCGAACACCTTTGTTAAATATGTGCTTTAGTAAATTTCTCGAGTTTCACAACCAGTCTAGTTCTAAGTCTCTTTAGCCTTTGTTTCTCTTGAGTTTGCTAGCAGAACTTGTACACGGATACTCCAAACAGCAACACATGCAACAGATGTTCAAAGATGGCTGTGCGTTGTAGACTGAGTACCCTCTGATAAAGGCAGTAGACCTAGAGAGTGTTCTGCTGCCACAAGAAAGTATTGAGGAAACCCCACGGAAGGGCAGTCTGCTCCCTCCCCTCCACTCAAAGGGCTGCAGGGGAATAGATGAGACTATTTTGATAACATAGGAAGACATTTAGAGGAAACACTTTTGAATATGGAATCCAGCTACCCCTAACCTCCTCAGTTTCAGAGGATGGAATTAAAGACAATTGTCCATGTAGATGGGTAGGCCAGTCCTGGGGAAGGGCAACTCTGCTGTCTTCTGAGCTGAAATATTTTTTAAAGCAGTCATCCCTTTAAAGGAGAAACCACAAATAATAATAATGCTATTTCTCATAATTAAAATTGTTTAAAGCAAACAGGTGGGTCATATACATTCTGGAAAAAAATGATAAAACCCCAATCTTCCTTGAATTTAGATATAAAACTCCTTAATAATCAAAATTTAAAAAGATTACTTTCCAAGAGGCTGCAGTAAGTATCTGGGACTCTTCAAGTGATGAAAGAACAAAGATATTTATCTTAGCCTAGGCACTTTAGACCCGAATATGTCCAAGAAAGAACACAGACCAGAAGCCAGCATTCCTGTTTCCCTGGCATACAGGGGTAATATTAGTTCTTGTTTGATGGCAAGGACCTCCTTTCTCTGCATCTATTTTTTCACTGGGAAAGTCAGTGACCTAACTACATTACATCTGAGACCCCCTCCCTTAGCATAGAACATTTTAAATCGAATCACCTTAAACACAAAGCCCTGACCCATCACCAAAACCCTAAGCCTCTATCAGTTTCCATCTCCATTATCTTGGGTTTACACTCTTTGCTAGGCCCGGATGTTACATGCTTAACGTTAACTAGCATGAGACATTTTCTCACATGTTTCTTAAGCCACTCTCTCTAACTAATATTCTATAAGGTTATTTAATTCAATCGTATGTTTCGTCCTTAAAGAGAATAATTTCTAGTCAAGCCTCTTGAAATGTCTTGCTTTGGGGAGTGGACAAGACCTCTTGTGTTCAGTGTCCCAGAAAGACTGCAAGCAGGCTGGAGCTGGATGGGAGGCATTGCAGAGTACCTGGCCAACCCTCCCACATTACAGATGTGGAGACTGAGGCCTGGGAAGGTGAAATCTTGCCCAAGACAGAGCTAGTTAGTGGCAGACACAGGAAGAAAAGAGGCCTCCTAATTTCTTGCCCAATCAGTTTTCTAATAGTCAGTAGTACATTTCAGAGGATGTATTTCCTTCCACTTTCCTCTTTTGTTTTCTCAAATGTGTTTATTTCTTTCTATCTAAATGATTCGATCAAACTTAGAATTTTAACCTTCAAAAGACCCCATGGCACCGACATAGGTTATTATCCATTCAGCATATGCAATTCAAAACACTCATATGACTTTTGTGCGTGTCACCAGCTCATTTGCTGCATTTGGTTTATTCAGCCATGATTAGAGATAGTCATTTACAGTCATACATTTGGAAACTCCTTAACAAGCTTCAAGCAGTTTCCTTTCCAAAGCTGTTTAAATAGATGAGGGTGTGGTGTCAGCAGCGACAGCAGTTTCCTCCATACCACTGATTCCTGCTGCTATTTGTATGTCTCTATCAGGATTTCCATTTTGCAGAAAGGCTTTAAAAAGACCCCCAAAACAAAGATGCACATTCCAGAGCCTGTAAGTCATCATTTCAGCAAAATTGACTCTAAAAATTAAAATTGAAACCACCACACTATAACCTGAAAGTTCCGGGAAAAAAAGTTCCCCCTCCCCCTTTATATTTTAAAGAATACTTTTTGAAGTAATTGGCACAAAGACTGTTCTAGTGCAGATTGCTGCAAGTGTGCTCTTGGCAAGAACATCATAAGCACTAGAAAAACTTTAATATGCTCAAGAAGCCAAAAACAAACTGACACCAGGAACTCAAGTGTGGGAACAAACAGGGGGAAAAAAAAAGAGAGCATCTCAATTTAATACAAACCTACATACAAAGGGACCAATTTTTATGATTCATGGTTTAGCATACAATGCAGCTGTCCTCTGAGTGAATACAGAGTAGTTATACATAAGAAATTAGAATGATCAATTCGGGAGAATTTCTCGAGGGTCCTTTTGATATGTAATACTGCAACTATAATGCCTAAGAAACCAGATATCAGTGCATTAAATGAGATCAGGTTGGGATCTATTTAGAAAAGAAGAGTTTAAACTTGGAGGAGCATCTCTTTGATTTGACCTCTGGAGCAGACCTTCTGCAGGGAAACTCAAAATGAATAGTTTTACCTCTTTCTGTAGCTTTGCTTTCTGGGTCCTTAAAATGTAAGTTTGAACACATGTAACACAAGTGGGGGGTGGGAATAAAATGGAAAGAATTTGTAGACTTTTGCACTCTGCAAGATATGGGGAGAGTGTTCAATTCTCCTTATTTCATCAAATGTAAGAACGAAATCTGTTTTAAAAATGTCCTTCCTCAAGTCATCTTCTTTGCTATTTTATGGTCAAGGATTTGGAGATTTTCTACATCTTTCTCCATCCATATTTCAAATTTATCCCTGATTGTGACCAACACTTACTTTACCCTGAAACTGAAAAGATCGCTGCATTTTCACAGTCTTGCTAAGTAAGATTTCTCCTGCAACCCCCTGGAGTTCAAACGTGCTATACTTTTTTTTTTCTTGGGGAACGTTTGAAGTCCCCTTTAAAAATAATGCCTTGAGGATATTTTTCCCTAATACCATTTAAAGAAACTTGAAAGCATATGGCTCTTGAAGTGCACAGGGTTCTAATGAAGTAATCAGCGCACTGCTCATATGCAGACTTCCACCAGGAGTTCTCAGACCCAGCCCAGATCAGTTTTTTGAGTGAAATGAAATTCTGCAGAAACTCCTCTCCTCCATCTGCCACCGGAGAGGCTTAGCCACTGTACTAATGTGGTGACTTTCAACCTTTGAAGGATGGAAGGTGCTGGAAAGGTTGGGTCGGGATCAGAACTGTCAGTGGCCAAGCAAATCAATCTTGTTGATTCGTAAGACAACTCAAGACAAATATTCCTCGGTAGTGCAGTCTCCTTCCATAGTAGGGGAGGAGAAAATAAAGTTTCTTTATAGGATTGTATTTGAAGTAGTCCCCGGCAGCCCTGCCATTACCTTAGGTGATTCTCCACACAGCCAGCAAAGACTAAATAAAACAAAAACATGGGATATTAATGCACTTTCCCTGGAACTGGGTACAGCATGCTGCTCTCCTGCAGTTTTGCGATGGATTCTCCAAATCTATCATAATTAAAATCACACTTCTTCGGGCACAACCTCATTAGTGCCGAAATATCACATCTTGTGCTATTTCCCTGGGATTTTAGCAAAACAAGTAATGATTCTTTTGATTATTGGAGCAACTTGCGCTATCATGACTGCCAAGTACATGTGCGACTGTTTAAAAAAACTAGCATCAGCACTTGATTATTATTTTCAAGTCCTACTTTGGTTTAGGCAGACATAACCCCCAAAGGAGGGGTTGTAAAGGTACTATGGGCAGACTTACTCCACTCGACCACAATATCTCCTTTCCCACAGCATTTTACGGGGGAGGGGTGAGGTAAGCCATCGATTGGCAGACATGTGAAGTACCTCAGATCCAGGGGCAGATGTCCTATTCTTTCCTGGTCTCTGCATGGTCAGATAATGTTTTTCAAGTGTCCAAATGTTCTTACATCATTCCGTGTACCTCACACAAACTACAGGATTTCATTCAAGCAAAAGTGTCACTGAGATTCATCTATTGGCAGGCACTGTTTTAGGGTCTGGGGATACAGCAGTGAAAAAGACAGACATAGGGGGAGTGATGAGAACTGATAAATATGTCAGGCTGATTTAAATGGCTGCTCTTGGGGCCTAAGTAAAATCAGGAAGGCCAGGTAGGAGACTCCCGTGGAGTCCAGGTGAGGGAGAAGATGGTAGCTCAGGAGGAAATGGTATTAAGTAGTAGGGTTTTGGATACTCTGTGAAGGAAGAGTTGACAGAACTTGTTGATGTATTAAATGTGAGGTCGGAGGTAAGGAGTGGAATCAAATGACACTCCAAAGCTTCTGGCCAGAGCTCCAGGATTGATGAAGGTGAATGTCTAAACATCTTGGGGGTGGCTTTTATTTTGTTTACCTTGAGGCTCAGAAACTGTCAACATTCAAGTAAAGATTCAGTTGGACCCAAAATTTCAAATGTACTTATTTAGTCTTGATATTTCTTCCCAAACTTTATTCAGTTATCCTATATATACTAAAATAAAAATAGTTCTCGCAATTTTGTACATATTCATTATGATAAAGACCCTTGGCACATTGGGGAAATTAGTGATGTGCATGCTACCACTTCTGATTTTTTTTTTTCAGTCAATGTCTGAGAGGACAATTGGAGGTATTTTCTGATAAAACACATCGCTGAGTCAAGACTAAAGCATAGTAGTTCAGGTAAAAAACAACAGTGTTTCACAGTTATAAAGTCTATGCGGCCTGCAAGATATTTTACTAGACAAATTTTATTCTTTATACACTTTCTTTAAACATTATTTCCAAAGCACCTCACTTTTTAAGTGTGGGAACAAAGTTCAAAATCCAAGGCAGAAGAGTAAATTCATGCATCCCAGATCATGTTCAGCCCCAGATGACAGCACTGTGTTGAAGAAGGTCTAATTTAAGGCTGGGCGTGGTGACTCATGCCTACAATCCCAGCACTTTGGGAGGCCAAGGCAGGAGGATTGCATGAACCCAGGAGTTCAAGACCAGCTTAGACAACATAGTGAAACCTCGTCTTGACAAAATATCAAAAAAAAATTAGCGGGGTGTGGTGGCATGTGCCTGTAGTCCCAGCTACTCAGGAGATTGAGGCAGAAAGATCACTTGATCTCAAAAGGTCGAGGCTTCGGTGAGCTGGGATCATGTCACTGCACTCTAAGAAGACAAAATGCTTGCCCTAGGTCCTGCCATTTCCCATTCTGCCTGAACTCTGGGAGATATCTGAGTTTATGACTAGGAGAAAGGAAAACAATATATAGAGCTTTCTCCTGGTAGACTATACTTGCATATACTTAAAGAGCATCGGGTTACTTTGTAAAGGTTCCCCTTTCAAAAACACTTCTGCAAAGTATTGTGGCTGGCACAATTTCCCAAAGCAATGACCTTCTCCCAGTAGCGGCTGGAGGACTGCTACCGATGTTTGGTTTCTTTAATCTCAATAAAGCAGCAAGGAGGGCTTAGGTAGTAATTTATTTATAAGAAATTATAATAAAGCCTCAGCAATTTGAATGCTGTGTAGAAATGTAGGAGGTGGGTGGTGCAGAGGTAGGATATCTAAACCTAGAAGTGAGCATTACAACAATCTTTTGGTTTATCCACCCTTGGAATCAATTTTGTCATTTTTAATTGACTGATTTTCCCTTGTTTGCTTAACATTTATTAATTGATTGTTATGCTCATGCAATTAATTCAAAAGCTGGCAAGTTTAACGCAGAGAAATTAATTTTCTTTTACCAACATGCCACTTAAAATACATTTTTGGAAGCCGGGGTTACCAGGAAATTACCTTCAAATTAATCAACAAGGAAATTAGATGGTAGTGTCCCTTGACATCTGTCAATCCAAAATATGCCAGTTTCTTCCTTTTGTTTAAGTGGGCTTTTTCCGCTGAGTAAGGAATAAGAACAACCCTGGATATAAAGCAGAACTGTCCCGCATCTTAATAGGTGAAGAAAGGAAAGCAGTTCCTTTGTATAAATATGTAATGTTTAAATGAATTTTATTTTCCACTGAGAGGAATTTCTAGAAAAGGGGTAACTTTTATCAGAGAATATGAACGTTAAGCTTGTCACCTTCTTCCTTAAACAACTCATTAGCCATTTTTCTTTATTTTCCCTTATCTAAAATCTTCCTAGGAGCAAACACTCTGCTAGGTCTATGGGGCAAGCTGGTCTGGGAGATGGCCGAATCCTGAATAATACAGGTGGACATAAATTCAGAAGTACAAAGGAGAATGATTCCCTCCAGGCAAAATGGAGAGGCTCTCACGGTTGAGTTGAATTTTTACGGGCAAGTAGGACTTGACTGGCTTTTAGGTTGGAGGACTGTTATAAGCAACAGCACAGAGACAGAACACTGCTTTTAGTGTTGAGAAATGGAGTGCAGAGAGATGACAGAGTAGAGAGAGCGGGGAAGTGCTAGGGGTGGGTGAATAGGCTGGATTGTGGCAAACTCTGATGTGCAATGTACAAAGGCATTGTGACTTCATGTTACAGACAAAGGGGTCCTGAAGAACAGTGACGAAAGGACTATATGACCTGACCTGAGATTTAGGAGGAGACTGTGAGGCCATTCATTCATTCATCCAATCAATGTTTAATTAACCTTTATCAGGCACTGCTTTGTGCCAGGCACTGGCGCTACCATAATTACTAAGGAGCTCACAATCTATCTATCTTGACCTGATGAGAGTGTGGCCAGGGCCATGGTGGAAAGGTGAATAAAAGGAATGGCCAGCAGCCTCTCCAGGTGAGGAGGAATGTGGGTAGGACTAATGTTCAACTAGTTATTCAGGCTTGAGCCTTGGACCACTCTATACATTTGGTAGGTCTTCCTTTCATCAGAGTTCAAAGGTAGAATAGTTGAGTGCATTATGTCTTGGACTCATCTTTGAGCCTCTGTCTCTCATTTCCCAGTTCCAGCCAATAATCAAGGCAGGGGAATTTTCTCTTACTTCTGACATTGTATACTTTCCAAATGCCATTACTCCAATACAGGCTATGGAAATCCCACATCTGGTCTGTTCTGTCTGGTGAGCAGGCTTTTAATCACTCTCTCTTATTTTTCCCCACTCTGGTCCATCCTGCATTTGTGGCCAGATTCATCTTCCTAAAATATCTTTGCACTAAGGCAGTAGATCAGAAGTGATAGGGTCTCCCTCATTTACTCATGTAACTCTGAAGCAGCAACAGGGTCTCTCTGAATCTGTTTCTCATGTGTCAGATGGGGATGACCATTCTTGTGGTCCCTACCTTACAGAATTGCTGAAAGAATCAAAGGAGGTAATGCATTTAAAAGTACCTTGCAAGTGGCAAGCATCATGTAGATATTAAGTATTATATTGTCACCATCACTATTGAAGAGCCTTAGTTGATTCTAAGACCACTTAGCTTATCAAGAAAAGCTTGTGGGCCAGGTGTGGTGGCTCACTCCTGTAATCCCAGCACTTTAAGAAGTGGAGGTGAGAGGATTGTCTGAGTCCAGGAATTGGAGACCAGCCTGGGCAACTTGGCAAGAGCTCATCTCTACAATAAAATAAAAACAATTAGCCAAGTGTGGTGGTGTATGCTTGTAGTTCCAGCTACTTGGAAGGCTGAGGCAGAAGGATTACCTGAGCCAGCAGGTCAAGGCTGCGGTAGCTGTGAGCATACCACTGCACTCCAGCCTGGGTGACAGAGTGAGACTCCAACACAAAACAAACAAAAAGCTTGTGACAATTTACTTCCAACCTTCACAACCTGGCTAATCTTCCATGACTTCCTTCCCTAGACTCCAATTACATCTGCCTTGAATTTACTTCTCCATGTCTTTGTGCCTACCACCTTTCAGAACAGAAATTCCTTCCCTGTCCCCCTCCATTAGTGGAAATAATATTCATTCTTCAAGGGCTATATCAAATCGTTCTTCTTCTCAGCTACTCTAGCCCAAAGCTGTCTTCTCTTTAAATTCCTACTATTGTCTCTACCACCCAATCAGCACTCGGTATGTACTCCTGGGGATTGCTGACTCCCTGTCTCCGCCTTTGTCTCTGTCTCTCTGTTTTTCTCCTGATGGCACAGAATGTGTCTTTTATTTCTCTGTGTACCTCACAGGACCAGACTATAGGAGGATGGCTGACTGCTTAGACACTGCATCTATCTACTGCAGGAGAGCTCACAAAATTCTTAACCTTGACTTCTTTCAATCCTTCCAATAGCTTCTGAGGTAGGCAGAGCGGATATTAGTATCTCCATTCTATAAATAAGGAACTGTAGGCTAAGAGAGATGAAGTGTTTGGCTATGATTCCACAGCTAAAATATACTTCTGTGTTTCTCCAAGTTCATTACCCTCTTTCACAGACCACCCTGCATCTCCTGCCACTCGCAATTCCTATTTTGATCCATCTGAGCAGTATAAAACTGTTTGGTTTTCCCTCCTACTTCAGAAACCTTTCAATATAAAACTTGCTTTGACATATTAGTAAGACTCTTTTTGGGGGTTAGTTACTCCCTGAAGACAAGAGGGTACTTCCAGAAGCCGCCCTACTGGAACTACAGAAAATGTCCAGTGAGGGGGACCTCCCTACAAAAAATGGGTTATTATTTTTTTTTTGGAGGGCAGGCCCCTTGTAGTACAGCCTTCTCCCACTAGGTTAGTGTTCTAGGAACCCATCGGCATTAGCGTGCCAGCTAGCACTGTTGTGAAAGACTGCGTGTGGCTTCAGTGAATTTTTTTGGAGATTCTTTCAGTGTGTTTGCCCATTTTACGGTGGGTGATTTATGAGCTTACTTGCCCACACTGCACTGAATGTTCAGCAGTTTTAGACCAAAAAAAAAAAAACACACACACCGAAAAATGGCATGACCCCACACCCCATCTTTCCTATTCACCCAATCTCGCCCCAAGAGACTTTTGTTGTTGTTGTCTACCTAAAGAAAGAAGTCCTCAAAGAAAAACGTTTTGCTGGTGTGGAAGAGATGAAACAAAAAATGACAGAACCACTAAAACGTATCAAAACTGGTGAGTTCAAAAACTGCTTCAAGCAGTGGAAAAAGCATCTCGACAGGTGTATTGCGTCAAACAGATATTACTATAAAGGTGACTGAAGTTTAAACATGTAAAAATAAGTGTATATATTTTAAAATAACTAAAATTCATTTTTTTGCCCCCCCCCCCATATAGGATCTGGGTTTGGCTTACCTGGGCCCTGCAGAAAACATTCTTATCATTTCTCCTTGAAGAACTTAATGTCACTACGTTACTAATTGCTGACTCTGGTGACTAATTACTTATTTTAATGCAGAGGGCTGCATGGAAGTTTTAGTCAACTAATAAAAAAAAATCAGATTTAAAGTTGGATAATTGTTATGGTTTGGGTGTTTGTCCCCTCCAAATAGCATGTTGAAATTTGATCCCCAATGTTGAAAGTGGGGCCTAATGGGAGGTATTTGGGTCATGGGGATGAATCCCTCATGAATAGATGAATACTTTCCCTCAGGGGTGAGTTCTCACTCTCTCAGTTCCTCGAAAAGGTGGTTGTTAAAAGAGCTCGGTTTGAGACTCGCCTGGGCAACTTGGTGAACCCTCATCTCTACAATAAATCAAAAAAATTAGCCAGGCGTGGTAGTGCATGCCTGTAGTTCCAGCTACTTGGAAGGCTAAAGCGGAAGGACTGCCAGAGCCCAGCAGGTTGAGACTGCGGTGGCCAGGAGCGGCCACTGCACTCCAGTCTGGGGGACAGAGTGAGACTCCAACTCAAAAAATAAAGTAAAATAAAATAAAATAGAAAGCCTGTTCTTTCTTTGCCCACTTCAGAAATCAAATGGGCAATCTGAAGGCTTCTATTAAAAGTGTTTTTTTCTTCACAAAACTAAGTGCACCAAGAGCAGAAATAAAATGAGGAAAAGATCAATTTCTAGTGATAAACATAAGCTAAGCCAATATCTTCTGAAATGCTAAAACTCTAGATTTTACAGTTATAATCCAATAAAGAGAATATTGGATATTCATAGTCACTTAGAGTTTACAGAATATTTTCACTCATATTATCTTACATTAACCTCATAATAACTCTATGATGTTTCAGAAGAATTACTATTATCCCTTTTCAACAGACTCAGGCAGGCTAAATGAGGTCCCCATGGTCAAATATTACCACATGGCAAAACCAGGACTTAAACCTACATTATGTTGATTCTAAGGCCAGGGATCTACATCTTTTACTGGGTTACCCAAAATAACAATAAGTTTCTCCATTCGGTTAACTCTCACCGCCCATATCTAAAAAAATTGCCCCACTGTATCTGTGGTCTCTTCTATAAAGCATCTCTTGGAAGTTATCCCAAATTACTCCAAACAAATAGTCCAATAAAATGTGCATATTTCAAAGGTACCCCAAATGGCCTGCTTGGTTGGTCCTCCCTCACAATAGTCAAATACCACATCTACAGGCCTTTCAACTCTATGATTCTATGACTTTCAAGAGAGAAAAGGAGAAGAATATAGGGAAATAATCTTGGAAGGATTTGTTTTTGGAGACTAAAGAACAGTGAAGATGATTTGTTCCTCTGTCTTTCTGGAAATTCAGCAGGATGAGGACTCAGATAAAATATTACCTGCCCACATTCCACTGAAGCTAAGGTCTCCCTATGCTCATGCTACTACCATGAAGTCAGCACTCTGGGCCTGGCCACAGCCTACTAACCCTTTCCTGCTCCTAAGCATTTGTGAATATGAGGTCAGAGAGGAGAGAGAACTGGAGAAGAATAAAATGAAGATTCTCTTAGCCTCCCTACTAGGTGAAATGTATCTTTAATATCATCCATTTCCTTATTGCTCTCATCTCTCCTCTTGCCCAAAGACTATCACTCTACTCTATTTCTGCTGATATCCATGATCCCAAATCACACTCTGTTCCATCCCTGAACCCCAACCTATTTCCTTAATGCTCAGTTTTAAAGGATTTCAGGGAATCAGGGTAAAAAGCCCTCTCATCGTAGGTGGTACTGCTTGACTGCAGCACAGATTACTGTGGCCTCAGCTTCTTTCTTTCACCCCCTTCTTTCTCTAGCTGCCACCTCCGGGGGGGGCCACAGGGCACTTCCAGGTGGTCATTTCTCCTACCATTCATCTCATTGGTTACCTTATTTTCTTAATAGGTTCAGAAGTCAACTTCTCCAGGGTAACTTATTTGTTTCTTTACAAATATCTGAACAGAGGATTGCTATATCTCAACCCTTAGGAGCCTCTTCTGGGCCGAGGGTCCATTCAGCCCCAGGTACTGAGAACTGAGGGAGGCTAAGCTTCAGAGATGGCTAACTTTCTCTTCCCCTAGAAAGGGCAAACTCTATATTTTGTTTCTCTTGTAGCATGGACATCTGCCCACACTTGGGGGAAGGGAAGATGAGAGGGAACAAGTCTGGGGAGTAAAAGCTTAGGGAAAATAGATTACTTACTTTCCCCAGAAGCATTCTCACTGTGTTTGCCTGTTGCAGCTGCTGAAGTCAGATCAAGGAACCTGTAAATTTCTTGGATATATATTTTCCTGCTTTGTAGGGTATTGGCTGCATGATCTGATAAAAGCTGTGACTAAACGAACACTACGATTTGTATTCCCACAGCCACAAGTGTATTGGCTACTTCTCCTCCCCTTCTTTTCCTCCCCCCTTTGGCTCTGGAAGGTTCATTACTTACAGTTACTGCAGAATCAATCTGAACTGGCCAAAATCAGTGATGGAATTTATAGCATAATAAATGCCCTGCCGCACAAATGCAGTTACACATGAAAGACTTGGGAATGTTCTTTTGAGCAATCTTTCTACATTGTGGAGTGTACTATTTTTTTTTTTTTTATCAATTTAACAGAATCATCTTAAGCATATTTTGAGAAGTATAATCCTGACAGCTGCAGAGCAGATTTTCCCTGAGGCAGGTATTGTTGCAAAACAACAACAACAAAAAACAATATTATTGATAAAAATCTTAGCATATTGGAACTTGGAAGGGAAACTAAATACATCTTTTTCATTCTTCACACCAATCTTTTAGAGCTCCATTTTCTACCTCACACTGCTTTCCACTTTCTCGTTGAATTTTTATTTTTGTAAAAGTGTTTTAACACTTCTTGAAGCACACTAATGAACTGTTCTTTAAGAAGAACCAGCCGTACCAAAGTTGGCTTTGAGAGGCAGGCAGAATTTGAAGTGCACTCAAAAGATAATGCACAGATTGGGGTATCAATGATTTTTCTTTTTAAAAGTCAGCAAGTTAAAAGATTACGTTGGTATCTGGCCCATTTTTCTTGCTAAGTGCCCATATTATGGGTGAATCCTGTTTTACAGCATTCTGATATACACAGAGCTGAACTTGAGCGCGAAACATTGAAAAAAAAAATCAGAAAGACAGATGGTAGGCCGTCCTCCCCAAAACTCAATTTCATATTATGCATGTGATTGCTAATAGGCAAGCACTAAAAAACAATTTTCCTTGACGGAGAAGGGCTGATAAATTGTCAACATAAAGTTAGACTGTGGTTGCTCCAGTGATCGAAAGCTCGTCTGTGAGTTTGGTCCCATCAAAGTCAGCTTCTTACAACCGTATCAAAATTTATGAATGCATATGTCTATAAAGTGACTGAAAAGAACCCATAATGCATGTTTGTTTATTGTGTATCAGCTCTGTGTTGCTTTAGTACATGCAAAATCCGAACATACACCCAAGTCTGTTTTTGTCCAGTTTACTTTTACTAGTCTCTGTACACGAGAAAGAGCTAAGCATTAACTGGGGGCTGGGGAGGGGGGTGACTTCTCCTTCAATCCTGAGACCTAACTTAACCAAAAAGATCTTCTCTTAAATGACTCTTGTATGGTTTGTGAGTGTACGCCACAGGGTCACACTAGCTTTGTGGTGATAGAAGTAGATGCATTTGAGAGCAATTGAGAACATTGATTATAAGGAAAAGAAAAAGATGTTTGAGAAAGAAAAAATAAATCAAATCAAGCAGATAAAAAGCAACTCAGCTAATGAGATCTGCAGTACAAAGCACCAGAGTTTCATATTATCTTTAATAGAAGGGTAAAGCCTACACAGATGTTGCAAAAATAGAAAGGGCTTTTCTTTTTATTTGTTGAAATTTTGTTTTTAAAAAAGTAATTATTCAACCCAGAAATATAAAAGTTTATCCTATGGGGAGAAGGAGAGAGTAAGGGTAAAAATTTGGTCATATTGAACATCTAGTAGCCCTATACTGTATCTGATTTTTACAAAACCACTTAAAATATTGAATACGTGCATGGTTATAAAACACACATTTTATGTCATCAGTTGCAAGTCACTTAAGAGTAGTTGTTTTAATTGCAGATTAGTTGTAACTGACATGGCATGCACAGATGCTGTTGAAACGTAGGGAATGGGTACTCAGATAACACTGTTTACTAAGATTACTATAAAGTCTGAATGGCCAAACCACATTAGAAGTATATAAGTTGAAGAACAAGTAATTCTTCTGATGGACAATAAGTAATAATCTTTAAAGCCAAGAGTTTTACTAAATGACATATTTAAGGGAAACCAAGCCTCAGACTGCCCGAAATGTACATTTTATTTATGTTGTGCCAAATACAGAGACATTTCCAAGAACCCAGATATCTAATGGTATGTAGACAAAGTACATAGGTGACTGAGAACTATGTGATGCTTCTTACCTCTGATTCACTTTGCAATCCCAGCTTTCAATGCCTAACAATTGAGTTTTGTTTCCAGAGTTACTGGCTCAAGGAAGATAGCAATCTGAGATTAAGGGGAAAAAAATCCCTGCACTCATGTTGGCAGAATGAAGGAAGGAAAATAAATGGAGAAATTTCCAAAAGAAATTATTCAATGACTTATTTAAATCTACATACTTACTCTCTTATTTCATAGGCTGAGAACAACCTTCATAGTTTCCTTTTTAGAAAATCGTGCTCTTTCTCTTATAAAGATTGCAAGAAATTTTGTTAACAGTCTTAATCTTCATCCTTGTTACCTCAAACACTGAGTAGCTCACAGGGCTGGCGATACACCAAGTGAAGGCTCTTACCCGTGCCTACATTTGCCGACTCAAATTAGATGTCTTTACTCTGGGTTCTCTTGAGCACCAGACTTTTTTCTGTCCAGTACACTTGATGCCTTCATCTCTTTATGGATACTGTCCCTTCTGTACAATTTCCCTTCCCTAATATCTCTGTAGGATGAGTCTATCATTTAAAAGCTGGCTAAAATGATGTTCTCTTCAAGAGTCCATTTCCACCAGAGAGAATTGTTTACTTTATCCTATTGCCCTTGGAACTTACCTCTATTACAACATGTATCATATTATCTCATTATCATTTCTTTGTGTGCTGTCCTAAGTCTAGACTCTGCTCTCTGAACCAAGGACTCTGTTTTATCCATCTTTGTCTTCCCAGTCCCCAGTAAAGTGTATAATACACAACAGGTACACAATCAGTATTGACTGCATGATTGAGTGAAATCAATTCCTAAATACTTTGAACAAAAGGTGATGTTGAAGAATGAAAATTATAGATCATTCTCAGTTACACTGGACTTCTCTTTTGTTTTCTCAGGTTATTATGAAACTGACAAAGCTTGTTTTTGAAAAAGTTCCATTATGTAGATGTAAAGCTTTGGGAAAAAAATGACATTCTGAAATACTAGTTGGAACACTTAAAATTAGTTATTTCATATCAGTCTTGAAAGAACTGAAGTAGATAAGCTTTAGGGTCAGCATATGCCTTGTTCAGCTTTCTTTAAAGGCATGGGGAATAATAAAGCTCTCCATTTTATCTTCAGTGAAATAATACTGCTGAAATATCACCTCATTTTTGATGTCAGTGATGATTTCTTCTTACCTCCATGATGTCAAAAGGGAATTATTATTATTAGAATGACCGAGTACTAATGATACTGAAAAAAAAGAGGAATAGCTGAAATCACCATAACCCAAACATCTAACGTATCCCTTCTTGACCGATCCTCACTATTTGGTACTTTGAACAGTCACTCTGCAATATCACAGCTGTGTAAAAATTATCCTAAGCAGGAAGTAAATCAAGAGCAGGTGCCTGTGAATTTTCACTAGCAGAGTATCATCCTTTTAAAGTTTTTAGGACTGGATGGCATAATTAGGAGGTGTGATTTATGACTACAAGGAGGACAAGATTCTTTGAGGGCCAAAAGGTCTCATGGGATCTTGTGGTACACCTCCACTGATATTTTTCTCAAGTGGAAAACCACTGTGTGGGGAGGAAGATTGGCTGAGGGGCCTCTCCAGGCTTAATAGTCTGTCAGCCCTCTCTGGAACAGTGACAGTATGGTCTGTTGGTTCTGATCCTCACTTTCTTTTTCACCCGCTGAGAGCCTTGCTATCAACATGTGTCTCCTTTAGGGTTCTGATTCAGGGCTGACTTGCTTGAGAACATGGAAGTGCTAGGCACTATCACTTTTGTGTCCTAGAGATCAAACCCATAGAGCTTAACATTCTTCCACCGTGCCAAGGTGCTTGGTATCTGGTGACTATGAGTTCTTGGGCAAATTGCATCACTCATCAGATCATTTCAGTGGAGAGAAAAGACCATTTAATAGAGAAGATAGTAATTCATAATAAAATAACAATCGAGGAATAAAAAATATTTTCCATTTCTATGCTACCTTGCTTTGAGGAGCTTTACAGTCATCATTGAGGAGCATTTGCCCAGGACTCAACTGCCTGGAGGGCTATTCCAGGCAAGTTAAACGTTTCAGGTCCCTTTGACTGGAAACTTACAACCATTTCAGACAATGCTGGCACAGGTGTTCACCAATAAGCCAACTGTAAAAAACAATTAAAGGGGGAAGACAAATAAATAAGAACATGATGTTGTGTGTTGTTTGGCATAAAGAGGAGGTGAGACTATCTTGTATGGTCTTTGCCACTGTTCATGGAATACGGCAAAGGAATATTTCTCCAATCACCATTATTTTTTGTCTTAAGTTTAGGATTTAGATTGATTTCTTAGAGTCTGGGTGGTTTTTTAGTCCATCCATAGTCTCTCCCAAGAACAAGGTACAAAAACAAGGTACAAAAGTATACTGAGCCCTCCCTAAAAATGACAAAATCCTTACCAGACCTATTCCCCCTTGCAACAATGATTTGGTTAAGTGTTTTCCAGAATATTTCAGATTTGCAAACTAGTTTTGGCTGCAAGGCAATGTAACAATTCTTGGTGTCTCTAAATGGCCCTTGTGGGAACTTCTGGCAGACTTTAACTTCCCTCATTCCAGGAATCAGGGACTGCTCCTGAGTAGGTAGATCTATTTGATTCTACCCAGAATGTCCCAAAGGGGCTGCATTCCTAATGTATAGAGTCAAGCTCAAGAGATGGATGAAAATTTTTTTTGACTCTCCACACCAGGTGTGCCCCTATTAAGTCACTCTGTTTTCCATGACTTCTACAAGAAATCATGAGTTTGAAGGACATTTGACAAGGGGCTGTTGAGGACTGTTAAATATATTCAAAACTACCAAGTAATAATCAAGTGTCTCTTGATTGTACTTCCAGAGCTCTAGCCACTAGAATTGGGGACAAGTGGGGTACAAGTTAAATTCACGATGGGTTTTAAAAAACTGAATATGATAGCATGGAAAATATGTCACAGAATGTGTCAACCATTATTGCAGTATTTTTAAAAGGAAAAGTTATCACAGTATCATCTTTAGTATCACCGGGCCCTGGAAACTAAAATAATTATAGAATTCTATTAGTAGCACGGTTTCCCCTCTAAGTCTTCTTTAAAGGAACTGGAACACTGACCTAAGGAAAAAATATGTTTTCACCTTAGTACAAATCATGTCTAATATTTATGCCCTCATTAGTTTTTAAAAAATAAATATCTATTGAATTTCCACCGTGCCTGAAACTATTCTAGGAGCTTCCTTTTACACTGTAGTGGGGGGGAAGGGGCTACAAATAAATGTATAGAAACAGTATCAGGTTGTGTTAAGTGAATGAAGAACAACAATAAGGAGCAGGATAAAGCAGATGATGGGGTGCAGAGGGGATGCTTGAGCTACTTTGGATGGGGCAGTGAAGAAAATTATATCTGAGCCAAAATCTGAGTGAAATACAGGTGTGACCCATGAGCATATCTCAGAACAATACATGCTCTAGGGAAAATAAAGAGCAGATATGAAGGCTCTGGTAAAAGGGAGGTATATATGCTGCTATAAGTCAAATGATAACTTATATGGGTTGTTTCTATAGATAATTGCCATCTGTGAGCCAAAAGTGATGTTTTCAGCATGGCAACCTAGCGATATCTACTGCTCACTGGTAGTCCAGATGAAAAGAAACACACATGGGCTTTTCAGACAGGATGGTACCGGACAGGTCAGACTTTCAGAGTCTTCGCAAAAGCAAGTGTCCATAAAGACTCTCTGCATGAGTAGGCGTGTGCTGGTGGGAGCGTGAAAGTCCATCTGAGGGGAGACTTGGGTTCATTCACCAAGGGCCCCCCTCTGAAGGTGACCGCAAGCCCCCACTGCCCTGAGATTGCAGCTGTGGGTGTGCAACATTGTCTGTGGTTCACAGGACTCTCCTGAGAAGAGCCTGCTGAATCCAGCTGATTCTCATCACCTGGTGCTTGGCCCACACCATCATCTGTTATAGCTGGAGACCTGGATCTGATCAGTGGAGAGAGAAGATCGGGGAGAGCCAGAAAGGAGCCCCAAGCCTGGTGAAGAAGCACAATCACAGCCATTTTCTCTGTCCCAGGACCAGGCAGAGACCTGCATTGCCCCACCCAGCTCTGCCCAGCTCTGTCCAGCCTCCAACTTGGGACCTAAGGTAATCTCATCAAACTGGGAGAGACAGAAGCTCCGCCCCCATGCTGGATCAGACACAGACAGGTCAGATCTGAGTGGCAGACTTGATAGGCAACAAGCCAGGTGAGTGCAGATCTGATCCACCCTCCTTCCACAGTAGGTCAAGCTGTGAGCAACCCTATCAGCCTGTGCTGAGGGCTAAAGATCAGAGCTGAAAGGATGCTGGACTTAGAGGAACGACTTCAGAGTGAGTTTGGTTCCTTGTTTTTATTTAGATTTTTTGTCTGTTTGTTTTGCTCATTTTTGTTTGTTTTTTGTTTTAGTTTTTTTCTTTCTGTTTTTGATAATGCTCTCATACTTGCTTTGTTTCTGTTATTTTACGATTTTTTTTCTTTAGAATTCCTGTTTGTGTATGGGAAGAGTATATCAATACAGAGGTTTTTGTTGGTTTGTGTGTTTATATGATTGTCTGCATGTTTTAGTTTCTTTTACTCTTTTCTGTCTTTGTGTCTCTTTTCATTTGTTAGTTGGTACGTCTGTCTGTTTTCCCTCTTACTCTTCTCTCTCTCCACCTTCCTCTTGCCCCTTCTTCCTTTTTCCATTCTTTTCCTTTTTCTTACCTCATTTTGCTCTCAGGAAGCAAAACAATACCCCCACTGAATGGGCAGATTGTAAGGCAGTGGGAAATGGGTTCCAGGGTGCCCAAACACCTGTCGGTGGATACTGGGATCTGAAAATAGATTTTGAATCACAACTCTCCCCTCAATTAAATCTCAAAACTGCAAAAAGTACAGCCCTCAACTTACAGTCCGGCTTCAGAATTGAACAAAGTCAAAGGATCCACATAAGGAAGAATAGGAGATTGAGCAAACAGAAGTAAAAGCAACCCCACCATCCCTGAACAACAGAATTAAAGAAGAAAAAAAAATAAGGGGGGGGGAGGAAAATCTACACAAATGAGGAAAAGCCAAAAGAATAATATGGGTCTCTCATAGACCCTTGGCAGGTCAGACACTGAGAAAACAGACTTTGGAATGCAAACAGTGAAGAGACCAAGATGACTGGTCTCAAACTACAAACCCAGATATGAAGACATTAATAGAATAAATAGAATCAAGGAGAGACAAGAGGAAAATAGGAAGGAATTGATAACTGAGATAACAGCAGTAAAGAACACTGTGAATGAAATAAATAACAAACTTATAAGCATGGAAAGTAGAATTAGCCAAGCAGAAGAAAGAATCTCAGAGCTTGGGGACCAAAATATAGAACTAACCCAAACTGTCAAACACATAGAAAAGAAGCTTAAAAAGACAGAATAAAACCTTCAAGAGATGAACAATTATTTCAAGAGGCCAAATCTAAGAGTAATTGGACTTCCTGAGGCAGAAAAAGAGATAGAGACCACCCTGGAACAAATATTCCATGAAATTATTCAAGAAAACTTCCCTTATCTCATCAGTGATGCAGCCATTCAAACACAAGAGATTCAGAGAACCCCTGCAAGAATGAGAAGACCAACTTCTAGACACATAGTAATTTGCCTAAACAAAGTAGGTTTAAAAGAAAAAATCCTAAAGGGAGCAAGAGAAAAAGGTCAGACTACCTACAAGGGAAGACCAATTAGAATAGCAGCAGATTTTTCTACAGAAACACTTCAGTCTAGGAGAGCTTGGAGCCCAATCTTCAAAGTTCTCAAAGATAAACAATTTCAACCAAGAATAACCTCGCCAGCTAAGCTAAGCTTCATCAGTGAGGGAGAATTAAAATCTTTCCCAGACATTCAATCACTAAAAACTTACACTGCCTCTAGACCAGCTCTACAAGAAACACTTAAGAAAGTATTAAACACAAAAGAAAGGGAAAAAAGAATGACAATGTTCTTCACAAGAGTGAAGGAAAAAGATTGAAAACACACATGAATCAACCCAAAAGTCAAAAGAGAGACAACAAACAAACAGGAACAACAACAACTCTATAAGAACCTCATGACAGGGATAAACTCTCACATTTCAATAAGTAGCCTGAATGTGAATGGACTAAATGCACCATTGAAAAGACATAGAATGGCAAAATGGATAAAATATCATGAGGCAACAATATATTGTCTCCAAGAGATTCATCTCACCAGACAGGACACTCACGGACTCAACGTAAGAGGATGGGAAGCAAAATTTCAGGTGAACGGAACACAGAAGAAAGCAGGAGTTGCAATCTTAATCTCAGACAAAATACCCTTTAAGCTATCAAAAATTTAAAAAGATACAGAAGGTCACTATATAATGATAAAAGGTTCAATCCATCAACAAGAAATATCCATCCTAAACATTTATGCACCCAACATAGGAGCACCAACTTTCATAAAGCAGCTTCTAGGCAAACTTAAAAAAGATATTGACTCTGACACTATCATAGCTGGGGACATTAATACCCTACTCACAACCCTAGACAGATCATCGAGCAAAACATCAGAAAGGAGATCCAGAACCTTAATGTGACTCTTGGCCAAATGGACTTAACTGATACCTACAGAACACTCCACCCAACACCACAGAATATATATTCTACTCATCACCACATGGAACGTACTCTAAGATCGACCACATCCTTGGCCATAAATCAAGCATAAACAAATTTCATAAGTTTGATATTCTGCCATGCACCTTCTCAGACCACAGTGGAATAAAAAATAAATATTAACACCAACAAAGTTCCCACAAAACCCACAAAGACATGGACACTAAACTGTATGATGCTAAGCAACTCCTGAGTCAACATGGAAATCAAAACAGATATTAAAAGATACCTGGAAACAAATGAAAATGAAGAAACATCTAACAAAAACCTCTGGAATGCCATGAAAGCAGTAGTAAGAGGAGAATTCATATCTCTACAAACACACATGAAGAAAATGGAAAGATCACAAGTTTATGACCTAACAAATCACCTAAGGAAGCTGGAAAAGCAAGACCATCAAAACCCTAACTTCAGCAGAAGAATCTAGATCATCACAATAAAAGCCCAAATCTGGGACATAGAAGACAAAAAGATAAAAAAAAAAAAAAAATCAATGTAACAAAACTGCTTCTTTGAAATGATAAAAAGATGGATGGTCCCCTAGCTAGTATGACCAAAAAAAAAAAAGAGAGAGAAAGCCCAAACAAACACAATCAGAAACACAAAAGATGAAGTCACAACTGATCCTGAAGCAGAAGATTATCAGAGACTACTATGTACACTTGTAGGGAAACAAATTTGAAAACCTAAAGGAAATGGAGGACTTTCTGACATCACACAACCTCCCTAGGTTGAAACAAGAAGAAATCAAGACTCTAAATAAACCAATAATAAACCAGGGAATTGAATATGTCATAAGGAAATTACCTACAAAACAAAAGAAAACAAAACAAAAAACCCTGGACCAGATGACTTTCCAGCAGAATTTTATAAAACATACAAGGAGGAAATTATACTTATCCTACTGAAAGTATTCCAGGCGATTGAGAAAGATGAAACTCTCCTCAAATCATTTTATGAAGTTAACATCACATTGATACTCAAGCCAGGTAAAGATCCAACAAAGAAAGAGAACTACAGGCCAATATCCTTGATGAACATAGATGCTAAAATTCTCAACAAGATCCTAGCAAACCAGATTCAACAACACATCTCAAAAATCATCCAACATGACCAAGACCAAGTAGGCCTCATCCCCGGGTTGCAAGGTTGGTTCAACATTCGTAAGACCAAGACCATACACATAATTAAATACATCAACAGATGTAAAAACAAAAACCACATGATTACATCATTAGATGCAGAAAAAGCTTTTGATAAAATCCAGCACCCATTCTTGATAAGAACCCTTGAACATCTAAGCATAGATGGAACACACCTCAAAATAGTAAGAGCCATCTATGAGAAACCCATAACAAGCATACTGCTAAACAGACAGAAATTGGAATCATTTCCTCTGAAAACTGGAACAAGACAAGGATGCCCACTCTCACTCCTCCTGTTCAACATAGTTGTGGAAGTCCTAGTTAGAGCAATCAGAGAGGAGAAGGCGATCAAGGGAATCTAATTAGGAAAAGAGGAAATCAAGTTATCTATCTTTGCAGACAACATGATTCTATACCTCAAAATCTAAGAGAATCTGTCAAAAACCTCCTTGCACTGATAAAGAACTTTGACAAAGTCTCAGGGTATAAAATAAATGTGCAAATGACAATTGCATTTCTATACACCAATAATAAACAAACAGTAATCCAAATAAAAAGCACAATTCCATTCACAATAGCCACAAAAAAAAAGAAATATTTTGGCATCTTACTAACCAGAGACGTGAAAGACCTTTACAATGAAAACTACAAAATACTGCTCAAAGAAATAAAAGATGACACACATAAGTGGAAAAATATTCCATGCTCATGGATTGGAAGAATCAACATTGTTAAGATGTCCATTCTACCTGAGGCAATCTACAGATTTAATGCAATATCCATCAAATTACCAGCAGCATTCTTCTCAGACCTAGAAACAACAATACAGAAATTCATATGGAAACAGAAACAACCACAAATAGCCAAAACAATCCTCGGCAGAAAACAAACAAGCAAACAAACAAACAAACAAAACAAAACAAAGCAAAAAAGACCCCCAAAAAACCAAGCAGGAGGTATCACACTCCCAGACTTTAAACTTTATTATAAAGCTATAATAATCAAAACAGCTTGGTATTGGTACAAGAATAAGCATATAGACCAATGGAATAGAATTGAGATCAGAAGCAAAACCTCAATTTCTCAACCAACTCATATTTAACAGCCTCCACCACCAACTACTGGGGAGAGGAGAAAATTCAGTAAATGGCACTGGGAAAACTGGCTGACTACATGCAGAAGATTGAAACAGGACCCCTACCTATCCCCATACACAAAAATCAACTCTAAATAGATCAGAGACCTAAATGTAAAACCTCAAACTATTAGAACCTTAGAAAATGCAGAAGACACCCTTATGGAAATTGGAACTGGCAACCAATTCCTGATCAAAACCCCAAGTGCCTATGCCATAAGAGATAAGATAAGTGGGACCTCATCAAACTGACAAGCTTCTGCAAAGCCAAAGAAACCATCAAGAGAGGAGGGAGATAGTCCACAGACTGGGAAAAAAATTTGCCAACTCCATGTCTGACAAAGGCCTAACATCTAGGATCTACAAGAAACTCAAATGTGCTGAAAAGAAAAAAACAAACAGCTCCTTTACAAAGTGGGCAAAAGATATGAATAGACAGTTCTCAAAAGAAGATGTACGAGCATGAGATACATGAAAAAATATTCAGCCTCACTAGTCATCAAATAAATGCAAATTAAAACTACATTGAGATACCACCCAACTCCAGTCATAATGACCATTATCAATAACTCAAAAAATAACAGATGCTGGAGAGGATGTGGCAAAAAGGGAACACTTCTACACTGTTGGTGGGAGTGTAAACTAGTACAGCCTCTGTGGAAAATAAAACAGTGTGGTGATTCCTAAAAGTTCTAAAAATCAACCTTCCATATGACCCCACAATCCCCTTACTGGGAATATACCTGGAAGAACCCAAATGACTCTACAAAAAAGATACCTGCACATGTATGTTTATCGCAGTGTTGATCACAATAGCAAGAATATGGAACCAAATGTGTTGCCCATCAAGAGAGGACTGGACAAAAAAAATGTGGTACATATCCACAATGGAATATTACGCAGTCATAAAGAAGAACAAAATCATGAATTTCGCAGCAACCTGGATGAACTTAGAGTCTGTAATACTGAGTGATCTTTCACAGAAACAAAGAACTGAGTATCACATGTTCTCACTCATAAGTGGACCTTGAAAAACTGTCATGATACTATAAGAAAAGGATTGACAGTAGTGGGAAACTGCAGGGGTATAGGGGGAAGGGGAGGTGGGCTTGGCAGTAATGGAAATCTGCCTGGGGAAGGGGGGGCACACCTCATCAACAAGGGTACCTGCCTAATGAATATTTGTACACCTAACCCTGAATTGTACCCCACAGTTTTAAAATAAAAAAACAAAAAAACACACAAGGTTGGGTGTGGTGACTCATGCCTATAATCCCATCACTTTGGGAGACAGAGGTGAGAGGTTTGCCTGAGTCCATAGGTTTGAGACCAGCCTGACCTCATCTCTACAGTAAATCAAAAATTAGTCAGGCATGGTGGTGCATGCCTATAGTTCCAGCTACTTGGAAGGTTGAGGTGGAAGGATCGCCTGAGCCCAGCAGGTCTAGGCTGTGTTGAGGCTGTGGTGGTCATGAGTGTGCCACTGCACTCCAGCCTGGGCGACAGAGTGAGACTCCAACTCAAAAA
>NW_007250630.1:80032-182532 GCF_000164805.1 Carlito syrichta
AAAAAAAAAAAAAAAAAAATAGAAACACACACACACAGCCAAGGCAGCAGCCCAAAGCTTGTCCCTTGGACATTACTACAAAGGATAAATAACTGATTACACAGATGATTCTTTTGTTTAAATAAGAGTTTTGTTACTCACTTTGCAATGAGGCCAGTCTTTTCATCTGATGGTGTGAGGGAGGTATTCAGAGAGAGACGGGAAAGATGTGATTGGTCTGTGTCCCCTTGAAAGTTACTACATGACAGCTATAAACCCCAGAATCCTGGCTCTTTCCCTCTACTTGGAATGAATCAAACTAATCCCCTATGAAAGGCTGCAAAGTACCTCTCAGATGCAGCAGGGTTCAAGCCACGGGGTAGCTGATCCTACCCAGATGGTTCAGTTTATGGCATGTAAATGTTCTATCCAAACCATGGAGCCCTGTGGGCTACAGTAGCCTTAGAAGTTTCATTTATTCCAGAGACCGACAACATCAAATCAGCCCTGCCCCTACTCCATTTCTTGCATGAAAGGGCAATATTAGGCTTTCCATGATGCTAAATCAATTCCAAAGAAAACCATTTGTATATGCTTCTTTTGTTAAAGGGACAGATGACGTATTTCAGTCATATTTTGTCCCTTATAATCAAATCAATCAATATTCAGGACACTTAAGCAAGAAGAAATTTCCCAGAAATAAATGCATTTTCTATATTTGGAAGAAATCATTTCTTATTCTAGAGCTCATGTAACTTCCAGGAGATAATGTGGAATATTACTGATGAATTATAATTTTCTGTAGTTACAGTGTATCTGCAGAGGTATGGCAGTTAAGGTTTTGCATAGTCTAGATTCAGCTTTATCAAACTCACAATACATGTTCCATAAACATGAAATTTCATGTGTGGATGTGGATTGTGTGTTCTCACTATGGGTAAGACACCGTGTTAAGCACTTTCTCTGCATGATCTCATTTTATTTCACAATAGCCTTATGAAGGAGCTCCTATTGATACTCTCACTATACAAGAGAGAACACAGATGCTTAAAGAAGTTAAACAACTTGTTTTTTATTATTTTAAAGATGTGGGGTACAATTCAGAATTAGGTATACAAGTGGTCATCTTTTTTTTTTTTTGAGTTGTAGTCTCACTCCGTCAACCAAACTGGAGTGCAGTGGCACGCTCCCGGCTACTGCAGCCTCGACCTGCTGGGCTCAGGCAATCCTTCCGCCTCAGCCTTCCAAGTAGCTGGAAATACAGGTGCGTGCTACCACGCCCAGCTAATTTTTTTTGATTTATTGTAGAGATGAGGTCTCACCAAGTTGTTTGGACAAGTCTCTAACCCGCGGGCTCAGGCAATCCATCACCTCGGCCTCCCAAATCACTGAAATTACAGGTTGAGCCACCGAGCCTGACCCAAGTGGTCATCTTACAGGTAAGTTTGGGCCAACTTTTGGTCCCCACTTTGCCTAGTTTGAGATTAGGTACCCTTATTGATGTTGTGTCCCCCACCTAACCCAGCAGTATCCTGCTACTGCCAATCCCTTTCTTATAGTATTGTGGTAAATGTTCAGGGTCCGCTTATGAGTGAGAACATGTGATACTCTGTTTCTGTGATAGATCACTGAGTATGATAGACTCTAAATCCATCCAAATTGCTGAGAAGTCCATATGTTTGTCTTTCTTTATGGCTGCATAATATTCCACCATGTATATATACCACATTTTTTTTATCCAGTCCAATTTCGATGGGCAGCACAGTTGGTTCCATGTTTTTGCTATTGTGAATAGTGCTGCAATAAACATGCATGAGCAGATATCTTTTTTGTAGGATGATTTGAGTTCCTATGGGTACATTCCCAGTAGGGGGATTGCAGGGTCATAATGGAAGGCCAATGTCTAGTTCTTTTAGAAACTAACTTAAAGTCTTCATGCCAGGAATGAAGGACTAAGTCCATTTCCTTGGTTGTCTGACATCATAGCCACTGTGCTTATCACTCTTCAGTAGTTTTGAGATAATAAGGATCAAATGGGGTAATGTACAAGCATCCCTCTTTTTATCGTGCTTTACTTTATTGCACTTTGCAGATATTGCATTTTTTAAAAAACAAATTGAAGGTTTGTGACAACCCTATGTGAAGCAAGTTTTTCGGTGCCATTTTTCCAAAAGCATGTGCTCACTTTGTATCTCTGTGTCACTTGGTAATTTTCACAATATTTCAAACTTTTCCATTGTTATTATATCTGTTATGGTGATCTGTGATCAGTGTTATTACTATTATATTTTTGGAGGTACCACAAACCACACTCATATGAGGTGGTGAACTTAGTAATATATGTTGTATGTGTTCTGACTATTCTACTGACCAGCTATTTCTCAAACTTTTCCCTTCCCCTTGGGCCTTCTTGCTCCCTGAGACACAGCAATATAGAAATTAGGTTAATTAATAACCCTAATAACCATAGCCTCTAAGTATTCAAGTGAAAAGAAGAGTTGCACATCTCTCACTTTAAATCAAAAGCTAAATATGATTAAGTTTAGGGAGGAAGGTGTGTCAAAAGCCAACACAGGCCAAAAGCAAGGCCTCTTATACCATACAGTTAGCCAAGTTATGAATGCAAAGGAAAAGTTCTTGAAAGAAAATAAAAGTGCTACCTCAGTGAACACATGAATTATAACAAGGTGAAATAGTCTGATTACTGATAAGGAGAAAGTTTGAGTGGTCTAGATAGAAGATCAAGCCAGTCACAATACTCTTAAGTCAGAGCCTAAACCAGAGCAAGGCCCTAGGTCTCTTCATGTTTTTGAAGGCCAAGAGAGATGAGGAAGCTTCAGAAGAAAAGTTGGAAGCTAGCAGAGATTGGCTCATGAGGTTTAAGAAAAGAAACTGTCTCCATAACATACAAGTGCAAGGTGAAGCAGCAAGCTAATGTAGAAGCTGCAGCAAATTATCCAGAAGATCTAGCTAAGATAGTTGATGAAAGTGGTTCTACTAAAAAATAGATTTTCAGTGCAGATGATACAGCCTTGTATTAGAAGAAGTTGCTATCTAGGACTTTCATAGGTATAGAGAAGAAGTCAATACCTGGCTTCAAAGAACAGGCTGACTCTCTTGTTAGGAGCTAATGTAGCTGGTGACTTTAAGTTGAAGTCACTGCTCATTTACCATTCTGAAAATCCTAAGACTCTTGAAAATTATGCTAAATCTACTCTGCCTGTGCTCTATAAATGGAAGAACAAAGAATGGATGATAGCACATCCATTTGCAGCACGTTTTACTGAATAGTTTAAACCCATTGTTGAGACCTACTACTCATAAAAAAGATTCCTTTCACAATATTACTGCTCATTGATGATGTAGCTATCAGTCATCCAAGAGGTCTGACAGAGATAGACAAGGAGATTAATGTTGTTTTTATGCCTGCTAACACAACACCCATTCTATAGCCCAAGGATCAAAGAGTAATTTTGACTTTCAAGTCTTATTATTTAAGAAATATACAATGAGGCTATAGTTGTCACAAGGAATGATTCCTCAGATGGATCTGGGAAAAATAAATTTAAAACTTTCTGGAAAGAATTCACCAGTCTAGATGTCATTAAGAACATTTGTGATTCATGGGAAAAGGTAAAAATGTCAGCATGAGTAGGAATTTGCAAGAAATTGATTCCAACACTCATGGATGACTTGGAGGGGTTCCAGACTTCAGTGGAGGAAGTAACTACAGATGTGAGGGAAACAGCAAAAGAGCTAGAATTAGAAGTGGGACCTGAAGATGGGACTGAATTGCTGCAATCTCATGATAAAACTTAAATGGATGAGGAGTTGCTTCTTATGGATGAATAAAGAGAGGGTTTCTTAAGAGGGAACTTACTCTTGGTGAAGAGGCTGTCACCTCTGTTGAAAATGTCAAAAAAGATTTAGATTATTCCATAAACTTAGGTGATAAAGCAGTGGCAGAGGATGGACTCCAATTTCCTCAGAAGTTTTATTGTAGTAAAATACAATCAAACAGCATCACATGTTACAGAGAAATCGTTCATTAAAGAAGGAGTCAATCCTTGTGGCCAACATCATTGTTGTCTTATTTTAAAAAATTTCCACAGTCACCTCAGCCTTCAGCAACCACCACCCTGATCAGTCAGCAGCCATCAGCTTTGAAGCAATACTTTAATGAATGCTCAGATGATTGTTAGCTTTTTTTAAGCAATAGAGTATCTTTTTAAAAAGTTTTCAAGCAAAGTTTATTTAGAAAGTAAGTGGGGGTGGGGAGTGGAGAGAGAGAGAGAGAGAGAGAGAGAGAGATTGAGATTCACTTTCCCAAGGTAGAGGAAGGGACCAGAGCTAAGAAAACATGGTATCTGTAGCTCAAAGAGCCATGTGGACACATTTGAGTTTAATAAAGCAATGGTAGCAATAAAATATCTTTAAATTAAGGTATGCATATAGCTTTTGAAGACTATAATGCTATTATACACTTAACAGACTACAATATAGCGGAAACATATTTTTCATATGTACTGGGAAAACAAACAATTCATGTGACTCACTTTATTCTCATCTTTGCTTTATTGCAGAGGGGAACCTAACCTGTAATATCTCTGAGATATACCTGTTGTTAATTTCTGTAAAGAGTTTAATAACTGCTATTTCATAACACTAATTCAAGAAATGACTTTATGAAACAGAAATTTGAGGCCTCGGTAGGTGTTAGGGCATCTCAGCATGGTAGAGATTGTTAGGCCTGAAAAGAATGATTTGTGCTTGTATTTACTTATTTTTTGGAAAATATTGTTTATTTAGATAAACTGGACAGAGAGAAGGGTGGGGGGAGGGAGAGAGAGAGAGAGAGAGAGAGAGAGAGAGAGAGAGAGAGAGAGAGAGAGAGAGACACCTCCCCAAGGTAGGAAAGGGGGCCAAAGCTGAGGGAAACATGGCAGTGGCCAAAGCCCAAAGAGCACATGGCCACACCAGAATTTAGTAAAGCAATGGCCTGTATTTACTTTTTAACAACTAATTGTTAAGTCTTTTTTGTAAAAAAACTAGTTTTAATGGGCCAAAGCCTCATAATAGTGAAAATTATACAAGTAAATCTATTAGACCAAGAATTTATTTAAACACACACTAACAATAATTTTAAGGGGATTAGTTAAAAGATATATATAGAAAAGTTTGTTAAGTTTTGCATCAACGAGGTCATTTTCAAAGTGACCATCACTTTTGTTACTCTTAGCTAGCAAAGGGTCAGAAAACCGATCTGAAAAGATACAGTATTAGTCAAAGAAGGGATGTAGTTACCTCTCCTATCTGCTTTCTGAAATCTGTATAATGGAAAATGAAGTAACTTTAAGTTAGCAACATACTTGGGTTGCAGTCACTGTCATACTTAGAATTTATAGACACTCCCCAGAATGCTAGTGATTATACCTCTAGTTGGTAAAATAGCTTGCTGATTAGTCCCGGCAGAAATGGCATATCCTAAGCTGGAACTACTGTCATGGTAATGGGAAATAAATTCTTTAAGATCAGAAACAATGTCAGTTGTATTTAAAATGACACCGGAAACCACATTGTAATGGACAATTGTGCAGAGGTGAGCAGAGACTAAAACGAGATAATAGGATTTTAAAAATTTGATTTTATTGGTTCTCTCCTCTATTTGCATTTTTTCATCAGGATAACCTCTGCCTGTAAGTTCTACCCTGGAAATATCTTCTCCTTCAATTTATTCTGGGTGTCTGGGTTGATTGAAAGGCAATAAATGCAGAGCCTTTTTAGAAAGCCTGAATGGGTTGACAGAATTTTTGGTCTCTCTGAAAATTCATCTATTGATTTGACAAGACAGTTACATTTTGCGCAGCTTGGAATACTGTAGTCATCATTTCAAAACAACACAAAGCTGAAGCAAAAGGCTTCAGGAGAAGCACTGATATGTCTGGACACCTGGAACATCTCTGAATCTCAGATTGGAAGAAACATCCAGATGGCATCTAGTCTGTCATTTGAAGAGAGACTCTTAATTGATGAGTTTAGTGTATGCTCTTAAATCTCTAGAGAAGTACCACTACTACATTGCTCCCTACATTAGTGCTGGGCGTACCTCCAAGTTATACTTTTCCTGGTGTGAGTAAAACTCACTGCTTACAGTTACCCTCTTAGGCAAGGAAAGCACCAGCCTTCTTATGACATCACATCACATATTCTTAGTAATCTCTGAAAAATCATGGCATTTTGCCAGAAGGCAAGATATTGGCAAATATTCTTCTAGTTTTCAGAAAAAGAGTGCCTCAAAGTAATAATCTCCAGAAAAGTTCTTGAAAGATGACTTAATAGAAAGTGGTGATCATCAGAGGCTGACATAAAATCATGATGAATAAATGATACTAACATGACTCTATTTTTCATTTTCTGAAAGGAATCCTCATTTGATGGCAAAAAAAGAAATACTGTCGATCTGGTACATTTGGATTTTAGTGAGGCACTGACAAAGATTCACAATATCCTTGTAGGCAAGGTAGAGAAACGTGAGCCAGATCGTGGTACAGTCATGTGGGTTCATAGCTATTGCAATGGTCACATTTAAAAGATACTGATGTCAATTAGCAGGATCTCTAGTGGTGTGTCATAGGGCTTGGTACTGACAATATTTTTAATTGGACTCTAAGAGGAGGACAGCATGCAATTCAATTCAACTACATTTACTGAATGACAGTTATGTGCAGCACACTGCTAGGTGCTGAGAGAAGAAAGCAGAATAAGAAAGCACACAGTATCCAATGCAGTATATTGGAAAGATGAAGGCATTTGGAATCAGAAGATCTGGATAATTCTCAGTCTTGTCATTGACCATTTATCTGAACTTAGATAAATCATTCATATTTCCATGCCTTAGTTTTACTTATCTTCAAAATTGGGAAAATAGAGATAATTACCTAAAAAAATTATCATGAGGTTCAGATAAAATGGAAAAAAAAAGACACTTAGCTGAGCCTGTCTTATCTCACTTGATCTGTAGGAAAATTCTTTGAGTTAGGAACTATTAATGGCTTCATTCTACAGGTGAGAAAACTGAGGTACAGAGAACATAAGTAAAGTCTAAAAATATGATTTTAGCACAGAAGAGAAGGGATAATTTTACATACATGCATTAGGGAAAATGAAAAAGAAATGATATTTGAGTGGTGTCATACTGACTGAGAGTTTTCTAGGTGTAAGTGAGGTGTTGTAGGAAAATAAAACATCATGGTCAAAAGCATAGCAATGTGGCTATGCAGATGTATTTCAGGAAAGACAATTGTCCTGATGTAGTCAGAGGTAAGAGTTTCAGGAAACAGTGGTAGGGATGGTGGTAGAAAATCTAAGTGGGGATCAGATTCTCAAGCATGTTGGCCTATGAACTTTGATGACAGCAGTATAAGTAAATAATCACTAAAACTTTGAGAAAGTATGCCAGGGAACAAAGTGTAGCGTAGAAGGAAGAAGCAACATCTTCTGGGAAGTAATTTGGGAATTTCTCACCATTGATCTGGGAAAAGGCATTAAACTGGAGGAATGGAAACAGAAAAAGGTGGATTTAATCAATTTTGGCAGTATGTTAAAGTGGCAGGTGAACTCTTTATTAAAGAGCTCAACCAAGAACGACAATTCCAAATGATTAAGACAGTCAGTTATTAGTCCCGCTAGTTGGCTATGATCTTGAAACTTTTTATTTTTAATTTTAATTTTAATTTTTTTTAAGAAAGAGAGAAAGAGAGAGAGAGAGAGAGAGAGAGAGAGAGAGAGAGAGAGAGAGAACGAAAGAGACTGGACTCCAGTCTAGTGCAGAAGCTCGATCTTGAAACTTTTTAATACACACATCCAACAAAGAACAAGATTTGCATATGATGAGCCTTCAACTTTTAAATTTACCTAGCTGTAATTATGACATAGTAAAGTCTAGCAATGCAACTTTGTTTCACACCTAAATGAGCAGGAAGGAGGAGAAGCAGGTACTGAAAATAACTCTCTTGACCACAGATGAAATTTTAAAATATTGGGTCTCATATTTCTAAAAAAGGTTTTCTGAGGAATACTTTTCTTAAAGAAGATTATTTCTCTCTGCATGAGGGGATCAAAATGTAAATCTTAGTTTTGTGCTTTTGCAATCTAGGAGTTGATGTATTTTGCCATAGGACTTCCATATGTATTAACACTAGACGGATAAATGGGAGGGAGAAATGAAGAGGAAGAAAAGGGCTATTGTGATATGGATGAAATATGTTCTGGAAGGTGTACTAAGCTGGTTTCTTAAGAAGTTCTGAAGATGTCATCATATTAAATAGGGTTCTGTAACCTGAGCTCAATGGATAAACTTCAAGGATTCAAAAACTTACTGATACAAAATGAGTTGACCTTGGGAGAGACTTTATAGATCTCATGATATTTTTAAAGGGATCTATGACATCCCAAATAAAACAAATCACTGTTAAAATTATGTGCGTACCTTACTCCATAGATCAGATATAACTATGAAGTCCTTACAACAAACAAGAGAAGCTTCTAATTTAAAAAAACACCTATGCTTGTACATAGAGAAGGCAAAATCATTTTCTTTAGCTAATTAGCACCCTCTAATTTCTAAATGTTGTTACCCCATGTTTACAGATATTCTTAAAGCTGGGGCATATCAGCAATCCTAATAAACCAGCAAACACCCTAATTAGTTTCTCTTTATGATTCTTTATGGCATAAAGAGGCTGGATAGGATTTCAGAAGTCATTTAGTTCAACACTTAGCTACAGGCAAATCCATACCCAACTCATCCCAGATGGGGGACTGTTTATTTTTAAGAATCTCGGGTTCCCTCATTCTCTCTCCCTTAGTAATCAGTTTGCATGTGTCATAGCAGGAACTCCCAGCGTTTAAAAATTTCACCATGCTAAAGAGTTCTGAGACATTCTCAGCATTACATAAACATGACAGAGATTTTTCTTTCTGTCTGTGTTTGCCAGTCTAGACTGCTCTACTCTGCCATTAGAGTTAGGACATCATCATGTGTGTGAATAAATACCCCAGAAATGATAGGGGTCCTGGTGGGCATTTAAGAGTAAATCAGAGAATTGCAAGTCCCACGCCAAAGGAAGCTATCCTCCAAAGACAGGAGCTAAGGAGACGACCCAATTAGTCTTAACTTCTCCAATTTTCCTGATTACGTGTCTCCTTTTACTCCATGTGCTATACCTGGTAAGTTCCCCCAGACATAGACCTAATCATGAAGGCAGAATATTGGTGCCACGCAATTTAAATGAGAGCTGTGTTATGCTAAGATATGTGAACAACAGTGCGACCTAAACAACAGGGAAGGCCTGAGGCTTAAAAAGTGGCTGGTCCAGATAACATGTGACTATGGATTTCAAAGCAAATGAGTTCAGAAACAACTGAATGTCAGCTCACATTCAATGAAGGGAAACTTCATTGGAGAGAAGGCAACTTTCCTGAAGACTGGGGTGTGGCAGACCAAGTAACAACTTACAATACATTCTCTGCTTAAAATAGCAGATGCAGATTGGCATTTTTCTGGCTAACATTCTTTGTTGGGGGGATGTGAGTTGGTCTGAGTCCTGGAAAGTAAGGGAAATCTCCGTAACACCTTGGGGGTGCTAGAATCACCAAGAATTGATGCACTGCTGCAGTGGGGTATGCTGGGCTCCAAAGAGAAGGTTTTCATCAGGCAAGAGATTTTCTTTCAAAAATTTAAATTGTCTTTTCATATGTTGGGGTCCTCCTACACTGGGCCCCTCTTGAGACTTAGTCCTTTAGGCAGTGAAGCCGAGTGGCTAAGAGGGCAAACTCAGAGCCCAGCTGCTTGGATTCTGGATTCTGGCCTCCTCAGTAGCTGCTTAAGAGCTGTGTGAACTTAGGCAAAGCATTTCACCTATTAAGGATTCAGTTTCACCCTCTGCAAAATGGGCATTGTAACAGAAGTAATGTTTGGACAGTGCCTGGCATAGAGAACGATTTTACCTAATCCTGTTGTGTGAATTAAATAAGTATAAAGCATTTGTTGTGTGGATTAAATAAATATAAAACATGAGACCTGCCATAGAGTCTGATCAATAAGTGGTACTTCTGTAACTATGAGTGCTGTCGATGATAAACACCACAGAAAGAGTGATGGAGAACATTAGAAAGGTCCATGTGCCAAGGTCATGGGGAAAAAATGGAGAGAAATATAGTGACCCGCACCGAGCAAGGCTTAATATCTTGGATCTTTAACTAAGGGAAAACAGAGATGAACACAATGGTAATAAATTAGGGGGAATATTGGGAGTACTGAGGAATTATCACTGTTTCTTTTTATTTGTGTTTATTGTGTGGTGGTGGGTTGATTACCAGTTTTATTGGAATGTTTTATAAGCTGCTAAATTTACTTACTGAGAATGAACAGATAAATAGGGATGTAGTTCAGCTATGTCATGTCATGGGTTTTCATCAGCTCTTCCACTAACTTTCAGACAAGACTAATTAATGAGGAAGGAGGGGAAGAACTGAATCTGTTGGAAGAGTCATCTTTTGGGGGGAACAGTGAATGACTCAACTTTGGTAGGCAGCAGCTCTGGGGAGGGGAGTAAGGCGTCGGGTGGAGACTCTCATGATCTCTTGAGATGTCAGGGTAGGATGGTCATTTTAACAAGACATGATTTGATGGGATCTGGAACAGCTCCTAAATTGGTTCTAATCCTGGGCATTCAAGGTTGCACTTTTGATTTTTATTTATTTATTTTTTTGAGTTGGCATCTCACTCTGTCACCCAGGCTGGAGTGCAGTGGCGCGCTCACGGCCATCCCAGCGTCGACCCACTGGGCTCTGGCGATCCTTCCCCCTCAGCCTTCCAAGCAGCCAGAACTACAGGTGTGTGATACTATGCCTGGCTAATTTTTGATTTATTGTAGAGACGAGGTCTCGCCAAGGTGCTGGGCTGGTCTCTAACCTGTGGGCTTGGTCAGTCTACTTGCCTTGGCCTCCCAAAGTGCTGGGATTACAGGCTGAGCCACCGAGCCTGGCCAAGGTTGCACTTTTTAAAATATTTCATTTCTTGAAAGGCCCCATCTTATACTATGGTGTCTTTAATCCTAAACCCAAGTAGCTTCAGAAACATTTTTCTTCTATTTGTTTGCGTGTAGAGTCCCTTCTCATCTACCTCCTCAGGGACCCCTTTTGTGATCCTCTTATTTAAAGCGGTCTCCTGCCCCACCAGTCTTCCCCTCTCATTACTTCTCTTTACTATCTGCATAGCAGTGTAGCCTAGTGGTTGAGTGCCTGGGGTGTGGAGCTTAGACTTCCCAAGTTCAAACCCCAGCTCTGTTCATCCACGTGAAGTGGTGTATGCTAATTAACTCTCTAGCCTTAGTCTCTTTAGTTGTAAAACAGAACAAATTAAAACACTTTCCTTTAGGATTGTTGCAAGGGTTAATGTATGGAAACTACATCATGCTCAGTGTACTGTAGTGCTCCTTAATGCTGGCATTTGTTAGACTTATTACTCTCTGAAATCGCCGCCTTTATTTATTTACTCGTTATGTCTCTCTCTGCCTGCTAGAATGTAAGCAACATGAAAGTTGGGACTTCTTTTTTTAACATTTATTTATATTTTTATTTTAAACATATGGGGTACAATTCAGGATCAGGTATACAAATGGTCATCGTATAGGCAAAGTTTGGGTGTCCCTTTGGTCCCCACTTTGCCTGGTTTGAGGTCAGGTACTCTTATTGATACTATGTGCTCCACCTCCTCCCCTGGCAGTGTCCCGCTATGAAAGCAGGGACTTCTTATTGTTCACTGCAGAGTTTTCAGAATCTAGAACAGGCCCCATAGTAGGTGCTCAATACATCTTCTCAAATAAATGAATACTCTATCAGTGTTTAAGATATTATCTTGTTAAATTTCAGGTCATGCCCCCAAAACAGCTTCTCTGAGGTGCCTGTCTGGCAAAACAAACAGAACACAAACTACTTGATCTCTTGCCTAGACTGAAACTCTATTTCTCCATTTTTTTTAACCCATACATCTCACTTTTTCACAGATCCAAAATTTTGCAGAGTTTTGTGATCTCAAGTTAGTAGCATGACAGCAAAAAATTTTTAATCCAAAAATTAAATTATCTGATAATATTCAATTATACTAAATACTGCTTTTTAAAACTATATCTCATCTCTTCCACCCTCCTTCCCTTCTGGACATGTCCCCTTCAATCCAGTAAACATAAGTAAAGCTGAAGAAAGAATGCTGAGAGACGGGAAAGTGAGGGTTGAAAGGAAGCACCATGGTTCCTAATATCTGCAATGCAAAGAATGTGTCTTTCTAGCATGAAAATAACAATAATCTCGAACATCTGCAGTCTGTTTATAGAATTCCAAACTTGCTAATGGTACACAGTTAACAACTAATAAATGCAGCAAGGCAGGGAAATGCAAAATGGTACTGTTGACAGGGTCTGTTTTCTTTCCTCCAACACACTGCTCTGTAACACTACTGCAGGTGGAGTTGCCCAGTGGTCTCCCCTCTGCATCACCCCCTGCTAAAGGTTAAGGATGCTCCACGTGGGCTTTTTAGACTTGAGGACAGCTCAGCTAAAGGTCGTTCTCGGGAAGGGCTGCTTTCCCACCGGCTTTCTTGTTTTTCTGAAGAATTAATGTCAAAGAAAGTGCCTGACTCTGACTCTTATACAGCTCCTAGTCTCCTGATGACTTATACGAGGTTTTAAGGCCTGATGGTAATGGTTGTCACCATCCCTGACAACACTGTGGTCACCCTAAAGAACTGAAATATCAGAGGTTCTAAACTCCAATACTGGGGAAGGTCACAAAGGCTGGCCACACTGACGGCACATGCCATTTCTGTGTGCCCTCCCACATATCATCAATATTGTTTGAGACACTGGTTAGTGTGTTGTAAAACTGGTAATATTTGGGTGGCCAAAGGCATTTCATAAATTTCATAGGTCTTAATTTATGTTGCTATAGTAACTGAAACATCGGGATTTCCTGAGATTAGAAAGCTTTGATATCCTTAACCTTAAAATGATGATATTGCAGACTACAATCCAGACTTGGTGTTTGCTTATGAGGAACATATACACTGTATGTGGAGTATTCTATGTATGCTAAGGTGTGACTGAATGTTCCAGAACTGTAATTTCAAAATTAAGGTTTTTAATACTCAACCTGATTTTCTCATCTCCATGTACAAATCTCAGTGACCAAGATGTTACAGAAATGGACAGAAAGGGGAAAGTGAGAGAGGTGGACCTCTCATAAGCGGCAGTTCTAGAATACTCATTTTAAGGACTGATACAAATTTGGCTCACTTTCTCCATCAAAGTGAATTTCCAGCAGGTGCTGAAGCACTTGGCATATTTATTAACTAGTGTTTTAAGACAAGACACGGTATTGAGAGCATTTAGTGCACCCGCAATATCTGAAGTGAGAAGGAGAGGTGTAAAGAAGCCCTGACCTTGAGGCAGGAAGAGACTAGGAAGTCTGTGGGTGGCTCAAGGTCATGTGTGTTAATTATATGGACTCAAAGCAGCTGGAAAATTCAATGCAAATCACCTAGGATTGGTCTGAGACAGAAATGTCTCCCCTCTCAGAACCCAGCTTACCTTATATCCTGATGATTTGATGTGCACACCGCGTTTGGTCAGAGTAGATTTCATTCGGATGAAAAAGGAACGCTCAAGGGTGTTGTCAGTGGTTAGCAGACTGGGGCTGGTTGACTCCACTGAGGAATACAAAAATACAGACAGACATGATTTAGATCTCGACACAGCCCCTCACAGCTACTGCTCAGGTGCAATCTTGAGATCACTAAAAATAAATGACTGATGGGTGCTAAGAGCAGTAGTAATCAATTTACCTCATTTAGAAAATGTTTACTTTGCAGAAAATAAAAAAGAAAAATTAATGTATCCAAAGTAACCTCATTCCAGTTTCTAGCGAGAGCTTTTCAGGCCTTTTAACTTCCAACAGCTCCCTAAGTGGGTCTAGTAGTAAGTAATTGCAGTTTGAGGCTTGGCTGTGTGCATGGAGAGAACTGTCAGGAAATTGAAGGACCCATAGACTTATGGGATCAACCAAGGTACAAGCAGAAATGCTTCTGGTAAAGGGGAAGGCTTACTCTTTGTTCTCTCAGTGAAACCCTTCTTTTATCATTTGTCTACCGGGAGTTCCAGTAACCAAAAAACCATCAAGGTTGGACAGCTGCGTCCTGACCAGTGTCCTCACCTTCCTGAGCTGGTTTTTCCTTCATTGTGGGGAATAAGAAGCATGAAGTCTTCTCAAGTGATTGAGCTCAGAAGGGTGAGGACATTGGTCAAGACGCAGCTCTCCAACCTTGATAGCTTTTTGGTTACTGGAACTCCCGGTAGGCAAATGATAAAAGAAGAAATTTGTTTTTTTTACAGACAGGAAAAAAAAAAAAGAACTACTCACGATGTCAACTTTCCACTCTGGTCACTAAGGGCATCTTGTTCCCCTCCCCAATAGGAGAGTCTCTCTTTTTTCACTTCTTCCTTCTCATATGAGAAAATAACAGCTTTCTCTCTTAAGCAAGACAGTTACTCTTTTTCTTTTATATGTTTTTAAAATAAGTAAAATGTGTTTTTACTTATGAAACAAAAATTAGTTTGCAATCTTTCTGATCTAAAAACACCTTATACAAGCAGGCCAGAAGACAATGTACAATCTGCTTTCTCTAAAAACAGCTTCTAGGGTATTTTATACATTTAAGTCTTTTTCTGCATAGAAATTAATTTTGGGGTTTTAAAGTCTAATAAATAGTCTAATTTTACTCTTCTTATATATATTTTTAAATTGTTCTTATTTGAAAGTAGAAAAAAAACCAAACCAACTATGTCCAACAATAAATAGGATTTATTTTGAGTAGCCCTATGCTGCTAACACTAATTTTCTCTGGAGTAGGGATAAAGAAATGTATGTTTTAAAGAGATTTAAGAATTAAGTATCTGTGAAAACAGTTATTTAAAAATAGAGAAAAACAGGCAAAACAAGCTTTTAAATTATAAAATGTATTCCTATATTTCTAAGGCTAAGTAATCTTGATTTTCTACATTAAGCTTGGTGCTCAGATGAAAAAAAGAATGAGAGCTATTCTAATAACAGGGATCTTGCTATTTGTGGTCTGGAGTTTATCTTGTATCATTTTAATCTTAATATGACTATATTTTCCTATTTTTATGGCATTTGTATTCTGGGGTGATGGAATCCCTGACAAGTGTCCCTATCTTATATGTCTCTCTTATGGTTTTCTTTCTTTCTTTCTTTCTTTTTTTTTTTTTTTTTTAGAGAGCATGGATCTGATGTCATTTTAAATGTACAGCTTTTTATCACTCAAGGGAAAAGCAGAGCCATGTTATATTTAGTACTTTCATTTCTTCTGATTAAATATGAATTACTATGAAATTTTTCTCATCATCTAACACGCCATAATACGCCAACAGCTTTTTAATACACTATATAAGCACAAACTTCTGCTCTAAGAGTTTAATTTGCCCCTCTAATCCAATCACATCAACCTTATTTCTCTTATCAGAGATTCCCATTTTGAATTAAATGAGCTCATTAGTTTTAATCAAAAGCAGAGAGATCAAAACTTAAACGTAAATGCTTTAGATCAGAACTGTCAGTCAGCCGTGCAGTTCTATTTTACTAAAACACAAGATCAGAGACCCTTAGAACCAATTTTTTCTCGTAAGGGATGCCGAGAGCTTGAAGATGCTATATCCCCCCCTTTTTTTTCCTCCCAAGGACAGATTATACATTTAAGGTTAGACTTAATTTATAGCAGTTTTTCATCCTGGTGGAAATGGAAAAGTATGCCAATCTTCTGTTATCCCTTTCACATTTATTGGCACCGGTCCTCAGAGACTTGAACTAACGTGAAACCATCAGAATCCACACCACAAACCCAGCCTTAAAAATTCAGCTCTATTCAGCAAGATCGTGTTTGCAATAGCTGAGGAAAAATGAAACTTCCCAGAGAAGTGAAATCCGTTTTAGGACTAAGGTCCTGGACACCCTAATCCAGTAAGGAAGGAACCGCCTCATTGTAGAAGGGTAGATAATTCAGGCATCGTGAGAAATTATTGTTTTCAGTGCAGATAACTGCACAGTAAAACACGTAGAGGGTACATGAGAGACCACAGTATGGATGCTTCCAGATGAAGGCACAAGCTTCATATGTGCTGTGGAGCCAAGCATGGCGTCGTGCCCTGACTGAGGCAGGCGTATAGCCCTGCACCACGTGTTACCACAGTAATTGCCTAAACATGCAGAGACAGCATTAATTACACCCGGGACAACTGGTGTGAGAGGAATGCTAAGGTCAAGTCGTGCCCCCAATGAAGCTGAGATTTAAAACCAAAACTGGTCCTCCAGCTTCATTCATGAGTTGGGGGAAGGGGACGGGGCAATTGAGAAAAGATGACAATTTCTACTCTAATTCTGTATGACTTCCTAGTTCCGAGGACAGGGGCAGAAGTAACGAGTCACGCTGTCTGTCCTTTTCAAAAGGAACATGTGACAAACTTATTCACAGCACACACACCATGGCCATGTGTTCTCAAGGGCTAGCAAACACACTTGACTTACCCCAGCTATGACAATGGTGTCTGTCATGTGAAAAGACATATTAGCTTCATGTGACAGACAGACGAGAGCAGCAGCTTCAGAAGAGAAGCTTTCGAACTGTCTCAGGTGAGAGGCACGATGTTGATGGAGGTTCTACTGGGGGAGAGCCAAGGCCGGACAGCCTCGATGATGTGTGATGTCACTGGGGCACTGAAGAGAGAAGGTGAGTATGAGTGTGCACACGTGTGTGTGGGAGGAGGTGAAGAGAGGATGGAGGAGTGGGAAAAGTCTCCTTAGGATCAGGGCTCTATAAAGACAGTGGAACCAGTTTATGTCTAAGAAGCATTTTAGAGTGTTTTCTAGATCCGAAATGCTTTTCTGTCAACTTCTTGTGGCAGGTCATGATTGTTGCATGCTCTGATAAGAAATTTGGAATTCAGAGACGTTATAGCTGCTGCCCGAGACACAGGAAAAATCTATGGGTAAAGTTGGATTAAGTGGTCAAAGCCCACTTGTGCCCGGTTTTGACCTATGAATTATAAACTAGGAGCTGAAAAACAAAAACAAAAACAAGACCTAGATAACTAAAAACCAAACAAAGAAATAGACTTGATTTTGCTGAATCTCAAGGACCTCAGCTTTCCTTTTTTTTTTGAGTTGGAGTCTCACTTGGTCGCCCAGGTGGGAGTGCAATGGAATTCTCACGGCCACTGCAGCCTTGACCTGCTGGGCTCAGGTGATCCTTCTGCCTCAGCCTTTTGGGTAGCTGGAACTACAGGTGCGCACCACCATGTCTGGCTAATTATTTGATTTATTAGAGACGAGGTCCACCAATTTGCCTAGGCTGGCCTTGAACCCCTGAACTCAGGCAATACTCTTGCCTCAGCCTTCCAAAGTGCTGGGATTACAGACTTGAGTCACCATGCCCGGCTCAACTTTCTAATAGATCTAACTTATCTCAGTTCTTGAAATGCCATTTTTTGCATATTTTGTAAAATTTACAGAATCACTTGCAAAAGTTATAATAATTTTTATGTGGACAAATGCCACTATGATGTGACATCATATCTGAATTACTCCATATTCGTTCACGACTCCCTAACTGACCGTAGTCTCTGTTCTTATCACTATGTGGGGACAGGAGGCGGTTGGAAAGTGGGAAGAGTTGGTGGCTGAGAATCATTTAGTTCTCACTGGGCCCAAACTAGAGTGAGGTCCATGCTGAACCCTTGCAATATTCTCTCCTGGGTCTCTGGAAGAGTGTGAGTCCAGAGCCTTTAGAGAGGGTCTTTCTTTTTTAGTATACTCCAGATGCTCCTAGTGAAACTCTAGTGTCAGGACCTTCTGTTACCAAATCCTGATGTGTGGGGGAGAAAAAGAGAAAAAATTAAGATTTGAGAAAATGTCACTCCTCAATAGCAAATAATATATTTTTCCTTCTAAAGGAGCAGTGGAGTTGGGGAAAATTATTAAGATATAAAGTTAAACATACTCTTTTCCCCTATCATTGCCTAAAGGAATCTTCCTTTCACATGTTCTGTGCACACAGGAGAAACCAAAGGGTAAATATCCAAAGTGACTTTCAAAAGGCAAGAGGGATGCTGGTTCACTTTGTAAGGATCTTGATAAAGTCAAATTGTTTCACTGGCATATGCTGTCCGCTTTGGTAGAAACAGACACATTTTAGGATTTTAGAATGAGTATTTGTCCGATGAGATTGGATAAGTTTTTTGTCTTACAAATTTTTTTCTTTCACAAATTTTTTTGTTTCACATGAGGGGACTGCACTTCCTCAGCCACTTGGAATTGGGATGCTCATGTGGCTTGCTTGTCAATGAAATGTGAGCAATAATCACATGCCACTTCCAGGTGGAATTTTCATAAAGTGCTGCTTTCTCTTTCCCTCTGCCATGGTGACTGTTAGTATTTTAGGCAGTGGCTGCTTCACCAGTCTGAGTCTTAGAAGACAATACGGAGCAAAACTCCCTGCCAACCCTTACAGAAACAAATCTTTGTTATAATTTGGGGATTTTTTTTTTTTACTGTAACATAACTTAGTCTGTACTGACTAATACAAACACTGAGTCTTTATTATTATATAAAAAGGGTCAGTATGTTGTCCAAGGTCTCCCCTATAGTCAGGGGCAAAGCAGGAATATGACAAATGGCTGTCTGACTCCAAAGGTCATGATGCTGCCAAAATACAGTTCTTATGGTTATTTATATACTTATTTTATCTCCATTTAATCTCTTATGCTAGATATTTGAGGGCAGTGAATAACACTTAGCCTGCTTCCTTTTATATATGTACCCAGATATCTATATCTATATATTTATATAATCTTTACTCTGGGTATATTATTACATATTATATAGCCACATATATACTTATATATATTCAGTAATTAATATTCACTAAACATTGACAAAATTTTTTTTCTTAGAGACAGGGTTTCACTCCGTTGCCCAGACTGGAGTGCAATGGCAGGATCATAGCTCACTGTAGCCTCAAATTCCTGGACTCAAGCAATTTTCCCATCTCAGCCTCCCAAGTGGTGAGGACTACAGGTGTGTGCCCCCATGCCCAGCTTTTTAATTTTTTTTGTGGAAATGAGATCTCACTGTGTTGCCCAAGCTGGTCTTGAACTCCTGTTCTCAAGTGATCCTCCTGGCTTGGCCTCCCAAAGTGCTGGGATTACAGGTGTGAGCCACTGCACCTGTCCTAAACATTGACTTTAATAAGACCTTCCCAACCTAATTTCCCAATAGCAGACCAAGCATGGTAAAAATAAATATTTTCTTACAGAAACTGTCCCAGAGGATTTTATGTTTATCCCAAATGACATCTGTGGTGGTTATAAAATGTCATAAATTCTTCAAAACTCCTCCTTCTAAAAGGCAGAGCTACTTTCTCTTCCCTCAAGCTACACTTGGTGACTGTTTTTAATAAACAGCATATGGTAGAATTGGAGGTGTTTGATTAGCGTAGTGGCTCTCTGCTTGCTCTCTCTTGGGTCATTCACTCTGAGGGAAGTCAGCTGCCATGTTGAATGACACGCAGTCCTGTGGAGAGGCCAATGTAGTGAGGAACTGAGGCCTTTGCTCAGTGGTCAGTGAGAAACGGAGGCTTCCTGCTAACAGCCACGTTAGTGATCTGAGAAGTGGATCCTCCAGTCCTAGGTGAACCTTCTGATGCCTATGCTCTGGCTGCCACCTCGATGGCAACCTTGTGAGAGACCCTGGGTCTTCTGGATTCCTGACCTGCAGAAACTATGTGTGACATTTTTGCTTTGTTTAAGCTGTCAGTATTTGGGATAGTTTGCTATATCAAGAGATAACTAGTAAAATATCCACAAAGAATCAAAGAGAGCTTTGGAAAAAATCATAGCCTTGTTTTGATATGTGACAATCATGTACATGGCTAAAACTTGTGTGATAGTGAGAAGGAATGCGTGGCCCAGTGTGTAGGAAAAACTACTTGTAATACTGACTTTTATAAGCAGCATCTGTATTTCCAAAGGTAAGTGCTCAATTGATTTTTTTAAAATGGGCAATTTGCAAAAGATGCTATCAACAGTGCCATCTACAAGACTGTGAGATCCCGAAAGGCAGGGACATGTCTTATTTGTCTCTTGCTGTATTTATTTCCTTCTCTTCTCCAGTCTCCCTTGGCTCCACCTCCCGGGTGCCTAGGATTGTGCTTTACATAAGCAGGCACTCAGTTATGCATGTTGAAATAAAGTGACATTCAGATGCTTTCTTTGAAGAAGAATTCTTCACTTTATTCCTGCCACTCTCTCACACTAAACAATATCTTGTCCCAAGAAGGCTTTTTGTTTTGAGGGGAGGCGGTCACTAAGTCCTCTCCTTGTATTCATCTCTAAGGAAGTGTTTTCTGCAAAGTGTTTTGAGAGTCCTAGGCCAGTGGGTTTGGTAGTTAAAAGAGGATTGGCCTGATTTCCCCCAGAATTAGAGAAGACTTTGTTCTCAGTCTTTTGAGAGTTGGTCTTCAGCCCACTAGCCTGTCTTCCACCATGTGTCAGGGCAACTCTGGAGGGGGTCACAGCCCTTCGTATATGGGAGTAGGATCCTTGGCCACTGGTGGTGAGGCAGTGCCTTCCCTTTCCTGTGGTCACAAGTCATACCACCCTTTGCAGACAATGTAGCTGCAGACACCACACAGTGGCTTAGCAGTCAGACTCCATGGGCTTCAGTGTCTGCTCTGAAGTATGACAAAAAAGCCTGATTTATTTTAATCTCATTACGGCTGATTCCTGTCCATACTCGGTTGTGAGTCTTCAGCTTTGTTTAGAAACTTCTGAATCATTAACTGAAATTCTAGAGCATAGCTGTGAAAATAATTGTGGTTCAATAATGATGTCATAAATTCTTTAAAAGTAACTTTAAAAATAACCTGCCAAAAAAAGAAAGGAAAATAATAATCTGTCAACCCATGCCACCTGTCAGCAGAAACTCCCTGGCACTATCTGGCCTGGCTTAGATAAGAATCAAAATGCAGAAGATTGCCTTTCAGGTTGCTGGCTCCTGGCAGGGGTTACCACTTGGTGAGGCCGTCCCCTGAGGGAGAGGAGAGTGTCTGCCGGCTGCCTGCTGCTCTGCATTTGGTGTTTGGATGATACCACTCTGGGGAAATACACATAGTGTCAGAGTCAAGCTGCTACCAGTGGGTGTTTCTGTACACAACTACTAAGCAACAGGAAAGTTCAAGGGGAAAAACTGAGTATTGTAAAGATTGCCTTTGAGAGTACATGATATCCAGTGTGACCCATTCGGCAGCAGGCTGTGCACTCCGAAGGATGTGCCATATGAATACTGCAAGCGAGTGTTTTAAATCTTATTGGAAACTCCCTATAAATGTTGCCACTTGAGGGATCTATTCTGGGAGACAAATATAGCATGTCCTCCCAGGATACAGTGTGGATTCCATTACCAATATTGCATATGGGATCGAGTGTGGTAATGCTTTTATCATGGCTATAAAGTAGTTACGAGCCAATTCTTCATATAAAACATACTCAATAACATTGAGGGTTTTTGTCCCCCTTTTCTGTTTCTTCCATTTATTTCCTTCCTTCCTTTTCTTTACTTTTTCTTTTCTTCTTCTTTTTTTAAAATGACAAACATGATGTCAGACAAAGGGCATCAGGACTTAGTCTTTGTAGTACAATACAAAATAACAATACATAAACACCTTTGTGAAGGCAGCTTGAAACCCCATGTTTTCTATTAAAAAGTCATGTTCAATCTTCACTGTTGATAGAACTGAATAGCTAACACAGAGAACATTGTATATCAGAAAGGTCAATAGTTATTATGAGCTACAAATATATTTTTTTCCATCCTTCAGGCTGTTTAGCGCGTATCACAGCATGAGCAGCTGTCTCCTTTAATGCTTTTAAAATTAGAATCCCAAAGAGGACGAAAAAATTATGGTTGCAATGATTGCTCTTTGCTTTTGTAAGTTTACTTTAATATACTATTTTATATACATGAATCTTCTGTGCTGCCCTATCCATGGGGCAGTCATGGGTTGCCAGTATCCAGTTGAACTCCCATGTTTATTTTCTTAGCATTCTGGCAAAATCTCCATCTCAGGCACACATAATGTCTACATACTACATTTTAAAACAGAGTTTAGAGAGGAGTTTGGTTACAGAGGCAACTGCCAACACACACGTATGCATTGTCTTCTTTCCTTAAAGCTCCCTTACTAACTACAACAATATCACATGATGAGAAACAGCTGTATGGCACTGGATGAAAAATCAGGCGGTGATTCAAACCATCAATAAGCAAAGGATCACTCTCCATGTGCAGGCATATGGATAGAGAGTGCACCTTGTCATATCTTAAATGTTGATCTGCCTATTCCTGGAACTTCTTGCCCTTACTCAGTACATGACTCTAAAAGACATTATTGGTATTTTAAAACACTTGTAAGCACATATCAAATGTTATATTATAGTTCGCTTATTATTTGTTCAGTTAATTAAATTACGTACTTATTGAGTATCTTTAATGACCTAGGACTATTCATAATGAGACAGAGTAGGGACGGGACTCTGCCCCACACCCACCTAACTACAAGATCCTGCACTACCAGCTTAGCTTTGTGAAGAAACTAAGATAATCAGTATTTCGCCATGAACCCTATTCCAAGCAGTTGGCCCCTACACCCCCATGCACATAAGGCCCCAAGTTGACGAACTTACGTGAATCTCATCATTAGCATATTACCCCCCCACCAGGGAGGAGCTTATCCGCCGTATTTTGTACATGTATGTAGAAGCATGATCGACAAGCGTGCCTGCATGACCCAGATTCCATTCTTCATGCAGTGACTCAGCTAGCTAACTTAATAAAAGACTTCCAACAGCTCCCTTCTGGGATCCAGTCAGTTAACTCTTCCTCCTGTGCTGTCTCTTGTGCTGGAGCATAGGCCCCAATAAAGCCCTGTCTGGGAAAACTTGCTTGACCTTGTGTCAATTTCCATTGCTTGGAGAGCCTGAGAACCCCTGGTTGGTAACAATAACAGGGCTTACTTTTGGGGGAGGAGGGGCAAATGAAATACAATAATTTCACATAGTGATTAATACTATAAAGAATAATAGCATCGAATAAGGGCTAGAGAATGATGGGAGCCACACTTCGGTTGGGTGGTCACAGGTGCCTCAGTGGTAGATGGCATTGTAGAGGAGACCAAGTCATGTGGATATTTGGGTGAAGGTATCAAGCATATCTCCATGCTCATTGTTTGAAGTTGAATTTTATGACTCCAGGCTGGTAAATGGCTTTACAGAAAACTATTATTTGGATTGCTATGTACTAGGACCCTGAAATTCTAGAAAAGTTATCTTTTGACTTTTTGTCCAAAATTAAAATAAACTATTTTCTTCAGCTTATGACTTGATACATGGGCAACCAAAGGCAGAGTTAATAGGCAAGACTGTACAACATGTCAAGTGCTCCCAGATGTATCCACTGGTGTTGTCAATTCTTTGGGGATCCCTAGAGAGAGCAGCTTTAGTAGAAAAGAGGCATAAGGATAACGTAAAAAAAAAAAAAAAAAAAGATACAATTCTCTTTGTTGAATTTTGGCGGTGAAAAATAAGAGACCATAGTATGTTTACTGATTGAGAGAGAGAGAGAGGCCAGAGCTTAGAGTTGTCTCCATTGGAAATGCTAAATAAAAAATTTAAATACTGAGGGATATTTAATCAGTAAACAGAGAAAGGAAGGTAAGCCTCTGAAGTGGGGGAAAGAAAAAAGTGAGGATGAGAGAAAATGGAGAGAGAGGTGGGTGGAGAGAGGGAGAGAGGAAGGGGGAGAGAGAGAGAGACAGAGAGAGAGAGAGAGAGAGAGAGAAAGGCAGGAATGTGATGGAAATGAAGTTAAATAACTTAATCTCAATAAAGGTTGTTTTCCGAGAAAACGGAGGTGGGAGAAGGAGGGGTTTTTGGGAGTGAAAAAAAAAAGCTGTGCAACATCTCACATGGGGAAACCAACTGGGATCAATAGAAAATAGATACCAAGATTACATAGTAGCTAGAAGTTGCATGGCTTAAACTGAGGACACTGATTTTTCTGGTGTTTGTTAATAATAGTGGCTTTGTGGTTTTTACAAGCAACACTGGGGACAGTGAGTTCTTTCTAGGGATGGGAGCCAGCACAATGGGAATGAAAGACAATAGGGTGAGGGATTCCAAAGGGTTAAGAGACCAGCAAGTGAAGACTTAGGAGGTAATGAGCTGGGAAACAGGAAGGCAGGACCAAGTAGTAGTGACATGGGAGAGGTAGCTGATAGGGGCTTTGTTCAGAGAGTGATTTCCTAGAATATTATATACAGCTTTTTAAAAAGTTTATATAACTCTACACATACTATATTTTTCTCTGTTTATAGAAAATTTGAAAATATGAAGAAAAAAATTTCTGGTAACCTTATCACCCATCTATATTCATTATTTTTATTTTTATTTTTTGAGTTGGAGTCTCACTCTGTCGCCCAGATTGGAGTGCAGTGGCATGCTCCCGGCCACCGCAGCCTCAACCTGCTGGGCTCTAGTGATCCTTCTGCCTCAGCCTTCCAAGTAGCCAGAACTACAGGCGCACACTACCACGCCTGGCTAGTTTTTGATTTATTGTAGAGGTGAGGTCTCGCCAAGTTGCCTGGGCGGGTCTTGAACCCACAGGCTCAGGCAATCCACTCAACTTGGCCTGCCAAAGTGCTGGGATTACAGGCTGAGCCACCGAGCCCGGCCTATAGTCATTATTAACACTGTTTTCTTGCACTTTTATTTACCATTTATTTATATATTTAAAAATTGGAACAATACCTGTGTCTGCCACAATTTTTAATGTTAAAAAAGCCATAGGTCACTATATTTTTATTAGACACTGTTAGAGGGATAAATGGATGTTGGAATTCTAAGGACACAGACTGCAAACTATATTTTTTTTTAATTTTAAGACTACTAGAGTATCTGTTTGTATATTACGTCACTTACAAACTCACTATTTTTAGCAGCCATGTAATATTCCATTGCATGGTGATGAATTTCTTTGAAATTGATCTTCTTTCAACATTTCTATTATTTCTTAAGGTGAATATCTAAAAATAGTATGATTGGGTCAAAGGGTATGGATTTTTTGTTTATTTAACTATTATTATTATGTTTTTCTAAATTTTTGATTCAAAGCGTTTATTACATAGGTATATCGCTGATGGTGTGGTTTGGGCTTCTTTTGGGCCTGTCACCCAAATGGTGAGCATGGTACTCATTAGGTAGCTTTTCAACCCTTGCCATCCTCCCTACCATCCCCTTTAAGAGTCCCGAATGTCTGCTGTTCCCATCCTTATGCCTATGTATACCCAGTGTTTAGCTCCCACTTATAAGTGACAACACGCAATATTTGGTTTTCTGTTTCTGTGTTAATTCACTTAGACGAATGGCCTCCAGCTGTATCCATATTGCTGCAAAGGACATGATTTCATTCTTTTTTATTGCCACATAGTATTCCACGATGTATATAAATACTACATTTTCTTTATTTGGTCTGCTGTTGATGGGCATCTAGGCTGGTTCTACATTTTTGTCATTGTGAATAGTGCTGTGATAAACATATGAGTGCAGATGTCTTTTTGGTAGAACGAGTTATGTTCCTTTGGGTATAGTCATAGTAATGGGATTCTGGATCCAATAGTAAATCTATTTTTAGTTCTTTGAAAACTCTCCAAACTCTCTTCAGCCTCCATAGGGGCTGAACTAGCTTACATTCTCACCAACAGTGTGTGAACGTTCCCTTTTCTCTGCAACCTTGTTAACATTTGTTGTTTTTTGACTTATTAATAGTAGCCATTCTGACTGGCATGGGTAAGTTCTGTGTAAGTTTGCATATCAGCAGTGTTTGATAGTGTAGTGTCCATATTGATTGCTATTGCCTTTATTTGATTTTTAAAAATTACATTACCAGAGGATACAGAGAATATACTTTACTGTGATCTCCCTGATAAGCAATATGTAAAAATATCTCACATGTGTTTAATTTGCATTTTTATTTCTACTGAGGTTGAATTATGTTTTAATACATATTTATTAGGCAAATGAATTTTTTTCAGTGAATCATATATTTATGTTCTCTACCTTATAATTGGATTTTTAGTGTTTTCCTAATCAATTTGAATGTAATACAGATATATTAGGAGTTTAACTTTAACATATTTCTTGCAAATATTCCCTTATTTGATTGCCTTTTTGTTTTGTTTATGAGGCCCATAGATGCACATATATTTTTAAAATTTTATATAAATAAGTCTATACATTTTTTCCTTTGTAACTTTTTCTCAAAACAATTTTAAACAGATATTTGGGATCTTGAATGTAAAGCATAATTAAAGTCCAAGGTCTTATCACGATGATCGTGGCAATGGGTGCTCAGGGTAAGTCAAAGAATTTTTTTTCTTTTTTGAGTTTTAGCACTTAAGGAACTATGTGTCGAGCAGTTTACTCTCAATGAAAACCCTCATTCTGGCATCTGTTTGCCTTGTTGAAGAGATGGGTATGTAGGATGACTGAGGCGCGGGAGTTGATACGATGGAGGGAGGCCAGTGAGTGATGTGGCTGTTGACTGATAATGGCATTGAGAACAAAGGAAGAATGCCTCTCTCCTTTTTTGTTTGTTTGTTTGTCTTGTTTTGTTTTTAGAAAAAGTTTTTAAGCAGAGATGTTAGGGAAAATAGTGCAGCGGGAGCAAAGTGTGATGATACTTCTCTTTCACACTGGGAAAGCCGAGGCACAGGACTGACTCTGAACTGGACAGATGTACTTGAGAGGTTGCTGAGAGTAGTGGCTTCCAGGGGAGAAAAGTTTCAACGAGGATGAAGAGGCAGCAGTGAGGCTTGTGGAAAAGACAGTGGCAACAGGGGCGTTTACTGCTAATTAATGTTGCTGAACACAATACAGGACACCCCATTAAATTTGAATTTCAGATAAAAAAATTGCATATACATTTCAAATTTAGCTGGAAATCCTAAATTTTTCTGGCTAAATTTGGCAGCCCTGCTCCTAGAAGAATGAGGATTTCACGTGGCACAGAGGAAGGATTTTGCGTTAAGTGCGGTCAATGGAAATGAGGAATGGAGGAGTTCAGAAGACTGGCCTAAGATGATCTGTTTGATGGAGAGACTGCTGAATGGCCAGAGCTTTCTCCCTGGAAAGTGTTAGGGAACTAAGCAATTATTGAGAATTCAAGTGAAATTTAGTGTAATGGTATGATATAGCTTTTTCAAATTTTCTGTCTCATGCATGGGGTGTGGTACAATGGCCAGTTTTTACTTTCCTGTGTGAGAGTGTGTGTATTCCGGAAATAGAGGTGATCCTGGGTTGGCAGGTCTCGACAACATCTCCTGAATCAGTATCTTTTGCTAATTCATTTAGTTTTTCATACAGGAGGAATTTGACTGGGTAGCTAGGATTTGTTGGTCTTACCATGGCTCTATTCCAGCACATCTTGAAATGGTTATTTTTCAAATGTTTTCAGTTAGAAGTACCATATTAAATCCATCATCAATAAAGAATTGAGGGTTATTTATTAGAGAATATTCTTAGTAACATTATTTATACTTGGCAATAATTTAGAAAAGCTAGAAATGAGAGATAACCCAATAATTATCTATATCTGTTATTTTGCTAATGAATATCTATTTTTGACATCTTTAATTAAGCTAATTTTCCTTTCTCTCATGATCCCAATAAGTTTCAATGACCACTGCTCCATCTTAATACCTAAACAGTCTTCTAATCTTTTGCAAGAAGTAGCTCTGCTTTAAGACAGGGCTTCATCATTATAATCTTGGTCAGTTAATATATGTGTAGACATCATTTCCATATCTGAACTTGATGTTAGGTCATTTGTATATTTTCTTCAAGGCTATGCATAATCTTCCCAAGTGGTGGGGATAAAAAGGCAGTCTTTTCTTTCTTTCTTTTTTTTTAAACAAAACCATTTACATAGCTTGCAGTTATTCTTGCTGTAGAATTGTCTCCTTTTCTTCAGTTAACAAAGATAAAGGCTATTGCTAATGGTGAGGAGGAAAATAGGGGTAGAAGCAGCCTTTTCTCAAACTGGGGTCAAAACAAATTTGTTGATATTAATTACTGCCCTTTTCCCTGTTTGTGAGGCAAAGTGATCCCTTCAAATATAACTTTCTAAGGACATACTTGATTTTTTTTTAACCATCAACACTTCAATATTATATTGGATGACTTCTGGGTCTAAATTGTATATTCTATAATACCAAATAAGTATTTTAAAACTGGCATGACACATTCCTTGTTGCCTGGGAGCTGAATGCTCCCACTGCATTTATCATAATTGTTTTGTGGTTAATCCTCTCAACTGCAGGGACTCCAGGTATTTATGGTTGCCCTTGCCCTGGGTCTTCAATTATTTGACCTTACGTGAGAGTGAATCCATCAGTAACAGTAGGCTGTCCTTTGCCCATTTCTCCATTTTATTATTGCATTTATCCCTAACAAACTCCATTTGCATGTCATTAGTAAAGTTCTTAGTATTTTTCAATAGCTTGAGAGGCTACATTTTGGAAATGACATAAAAGTTCAGATCATATATGTGATGCTTATCCTCATGTTTTACTCAGAGCTATGACCTGCATTCTTTAGTTTTCTCCTTAATCATTTCAGTTACAAGCAAAATGAAATAAACCTAAATAAATTTCCCTGGAATTGTTGGTGATTTACACATCAAACACTTGAGAACGAGCGCTCTTTTCTTCTCTTTAAAATATTTTCAATTCATTGTGCAAATATTGCACAGGTATTATAATGATTACTAATATTAATTATCTACATGGGAGATAATACTGCTTTTACTCTCTTCTGCTGTGTTATGCATAAATTTTTGGTGTTAAAATCATGCATGCTAAAATCACAAGTCATAATTTTAAAATTATGAACATTTAATATACTCGACAAACTAGCTCATATCTAAAGCTGAAGTTCAAATGTGTAAATCCAGCCTAAAAAGGGTTTTTATTCTGAAAGTTATGTCTTGCCCTTCATAGTTTTTGTTGTTATTGTTGTTGCCACTAATAATCAATATACAACCCTTTCTCTAAAAGTGGAACACCTCTCCCATACCAGGTAAAATAGCAGTGTGTATGTAAGTAATTTAGGAGAAGACAGGGGTGGCCTTAAAGGGGAAATAAGGGAAAAGAAGAAATTGTCTTTCTACCTAAAGAATTCATTTACTTTTAAAAAGAATACTCTCTCCTAGATGATTTGAAGTTTAACATTTTAGGAGATACATGTAAGTCCAAAAATATAAAAATAACCATAAGAATCCTTGCTATTTTGACAATTATTTTCTACTTTCTTTCTGGCTTGCTGGGGAAGAAAGAAGGCATTTAGATACATGCAGAACATGTAATCTCCGGATTTTCCATATTTATATATTTTTTTCCCTACATTGTATTTTCACTACCCAAGAGCCCAGGCTGTTATTTTTTTCCCGAAGTCTGAAGATCACCCCATGGATTAACAAATGATTGAGGATTCTCTCTTAAAAGACTCTTTAAAAAACTGTCAGAATCAGCCTGAGACAAAGATTTATTATGAACTATTTAAAGGGCTTAATATATGTATCCCCAATGAGCCCTTGGAGCAAACTAAAAAGGAAGAGTGGAATTCTCAAAGAATAGGAAAAATTCTCCAATGCCCCACTTTCTTCACACCATGATTACTGTTTACTCAAAGGATAAAATGCCTAACCTGTCACACAATGTCTTCAGAAGTCACAGTCCTGCTGATGTACAGTAAAAACAATACAATGAAGACCGACAGTAATGTGCTTGAGAAAGGCAGCTGTAATTTACTTTCTAACCTGTTCACTAACACAATAATGTGGCTACATCTTGTAGCTGGAGCTGATCCCTGACCCACGTAGCAATCAAACAACTACCCTAGCATTGGTTGTCACAGAGGCTGGGCCCGTCACCTTAATTATACGTTCCTGGATAACAAACCTTCCCTTAATGAGCAACTTTTCTCCTATGTGTGTTCCAACTCACCCCTTCTGTCCTTGAAAAGGCCCACTGCAGATCACTGCAGCTGGAATTTGTGAAGCATATTCATAAGTATTCTTCCTAACAGGTAATAAATACTACCTGAGCAGGCTGTTTGCTTTATGAGAATGCCAAGATATAATTAAAATTATAGGCTTGTACTCCTGGGAGACTCTACAGAAGAATTGTTCAACACAAAAGGGAAAGTTTTCAGTGAACTTACAGCTAAGCTTTTCTCTCTTTATGTTAGTAATAATAATAATAATAATAGTTATTATCATTGCAATGACTGTCTTCTTTTCTTTGGGATTTATATTTGACAATGAGATTTGTGCCCCTTAGTTGATATGATTTCGGCACTAGTTTTTCTTCTTATACAAGGGATCTCTTTATTTTCTTCTTCTTATAACGCCCCTAAATTCTGCTATGATCTGCTGATAATGCTCCAACAATTAAGATTCACCTCCCTAAAGTTACCAGCTCATTGTGAGTTTAGGACTAGTCCATCAGAAAGGAAAATAGTGTAGATTGGTGACCCAACGAAAAGAAGGAAAAGCCTTGGAACTAGATTTGTTCGTTCAACTTCAGTTTTCCTTTAATCTTCTTAAGACTCTGCTTCTTTTCTTTTCCTTATAAATGGGTAGAAACTTATTTTAAGGCAGTTAGAAACTTATTTTAAGACAGTTTTGGTAAGGCATACATGGCAAATATATGTATTTAGAAAATTCTAATGTATTCACTTCAAGAAACCATTTACAGTGGAATATATTAACTAATCCATGTAAATCACTTAGCCTGCCATGTGATAAACACCGAGTAAATGTGAACTTTTGTTGTTGTAGTTGGTGTTGCTAATATCCTTGTAGGTTATTCCTCATACCTGTTTTTAGGCTTACTGGGTGGATCAAGGGACAGGAAAGGATGTTACCATAGTCATATTCAATAGTCTGCTGGATCCCAGAACAGCAAATCCCACCCTAGAATAACAACAGTGGTACACTGGGCAGGATGATGAATACGGACATGGAGAGTACAGTGTGGCATGGGACTCAGACATATGCCCTGGGTTCTAGGCCAGGCTGAGCAACCAGTTGGCTCTATAGTCTCATGTCAATCATGTGTCTCTTCACCAACCATTGTCTTCTCCCTATGAAGGGCATAATAGTACGTGAGTTGCCTAACTTCAGGAGGTTGTTGGGATAATCAAGTAAATCCTTATGAAGGTAAGGTTTGATAAATGTAAGTTAAATTTGAACAGTTAACACTTGTTGAGCACTTATAAGGTACCTGACACTGCGATACCACATCAAATGTGAATTTGATTGACATTGGGAAAACAATCTACCTATAGATACATTACTATTTTGTTTTCAAAATGAACATGCTCATTAACACTGAAGTGTGTGCTACCACCATCAACGTGACTTTGGGTAACAGATTTCTAGGCTGATAAATTTTAGAGATGAATGGGTATCATGAACCTGACTATAAGATGGTAAGAAAATTTTGCAGACACTAGTTTAACTAGAAAATGGCACAGAATAAATGTGAGCATGAGAAAATGCAAATGCAAAAAATGAGAGTAGAGAATTAAATAAGGATAAAAACAAGGAGGAAGAAAGATGTAGGGTAGTAAGAAGTAGAGACGAGACAGTTGAAAAGAAAAAAACAAAAGATTAAAAAGAGAAAAATATATAAAAATTATGCAGATTAAGTGACAATAAAATATACAAAACAGGAACCTAGGGACATTGAGGAAACAAGGGACAAAGGAAGAAGAAGAATGGAAGGAACAGGAATGCTATTCTTATAACCATAACATAGCTGTGAGTTTGCAAGCCAGCTGCTGGATCTGGGTTGTATGTGCCAAAAGCCTATGCTTTCGCCAGGCTTAGAAAACTGGAAAAAGTATGACTAAACCTGTATTTGGATTCTTTTAAAAATGAATATGACCATTACAAAAGCAAGTATTTAAAAAATTTCAACCATTATAATTTTAAACCCAAATGCTAGTTGATTGGCTAGATTTTCTCAATAGCCATTTTATTTTATGCATACCGGCTTTGAGGTAGAGGGGATTAGGATTAATGCCAGGTGATTTACATACACATTTAACTTAGTTGTCACAACACTCTTTGAGATAAGCACTTTTATTTCCCCCCCCTGTTTTAAAGAGGATCTATTGTCTATGACCATGTACTCTAAAACACCCACTACTGCTTATATATCATGGCTTAAACTGAATCTAGATTTAGTCACTGTAATTTATGTAGAAATCTTTAACTTCCTGTCATTTCTGTTGCAATATATTTTAGTGTCCTTCCTGGTGCATGAAAAGAAATGCATGAGAATGCTGGCAAAAAAGACAATAGAAATTTGGGAATGATTTTAATTTTTTCTTGAATTTTCCAGATTTCATGAAAAGTGTATTTATTATTCTATAACAATCTGTATCTCTGTGTACTTATATTTGTGTGTTTAAAAGGTTGGTGCTTGTATTGTCCAAAACTTCTCTGAAATATTCTGTTTCGACCTGCTTTGAACAGTTCAGATTTCAGGAAAAGTTGATATTGAACATCAATAATTAGAATGCCTCTCTTCTTATCAGAGAGAAGGAATCAGTGTGCCTTTGTCACTGAACTCTAGGACTCCTTCCTACCTTTTGTCACTGAGGAAACTGGCTTTTCTCTTTGTAATGTTTTTTATCTTGGCCATGATCAGAAGAAAAAGGTCAGAGAGTGCTTAGGTTGTTTGACAATCTGTAAGTTTATGTAAACCCTACAATGGTTTTCAAAATGAAAAGGTTTCTCTGGCAAAACCCTCCTAACTACATTAACTCCCATCTCCTCTCTATTCAGTGCCTTCTTTGAGTGCTGTATTTTATGAGCTAGCCCTTTATAGAAACCTGCTTTCAAAAATTTTTAAAGAGTCATATTTCTTACCTTAAACATTTTGTAACACGTTTAAATATAATACGCTACTTTTAAAAAAATTAAATTAAAAAAAATCTAAAAATTGGCCGGGCTCGGTGGCTCAGCCTGTAATCTCAGCTCTTTGGGAAGCGGAGGTGAGTGGATTGCCTGAGCCCGCGGGTTCGAGACCTGCCTGGGCAACTTGGCGAGACCTCATCTCTATAATAAATCAAAAAATGAGCCAGGCATGGTAGTGCGCGCCTGTAGTTCCAGCTACTTGGAAGGCTGAGGCGGAAGGATCACCGGAGCCCAGCGGGTTGGTGATAGAGTGAGACTCCAACTCAAAAAAAAAAAAAAAATCTACAAATTATACATGATATAAAAAATAAAATGTAGAAGAAGTGCTGTACAGGAGATGGCAGCTAAGGATGCATAGAGGGATGGGGACAATGGGATATTGCGGGTGGAGGACAGTTGGCAGGAACAACAGCAATGAAAAAGGAAGTGTAAAATAAAAGAAGGGGCAGAACAACCAAGGAAAATACTTCAAAAATTCAAAAAACACCAGATTCACTAATACGAAGTGTCTCGAATTGGCAAATTTATAGCGCTATAAAGTAGAATAGAGGTTACCAGGAACTCAGGGGAGGGAAACATGGGAAGTTTTTGCTTATTGGTATAGTTTCAGTTGAGGATGATGAAAACATTCTGGTGATGGGTGGTGGTGATGGTTGCACAACAGTGTAAATGCACTTAATGCCACTGAAATGTACATGTAAAACTGGCCAAAATGATAACTTTAATGTCATGTATATTTTACCACAAAAAAGAGACTCGAACTTATACTAATGAAATATGACATAATACCACTGAGGGAAAAAAAAAGGAGGAAAGGAAAACAAATGCAAAAGTAGAAATATCAAAGAAAACATGTGTAAAACATGATCAGGAAGAGTAGAGAAACAAAGCATGGGAGGAACGGGAAGCTATGGCTTCCATTGTGGCTAAGAGGGCATAGTAGCTGGAGTACCATGTTCCAATTATTTACTTATTTGTTCAACAGATATGTATGAAGTACCCTCTTCTGGGCACTGAGGATACAGAAATGAATTATATAGACATCATCTTTCTTCTCAAGGAGTGTCTGTCTGGTGACAGGTTACAAAGATCAGTGAGGCATTGTCTTGCCCTCAAGGAGTTCATGAGCAGTGTTTCTCTCACTTCATTTTGGACATGAATGAGTACATTTAATGAGGTCCAGCCTTGGGGTGGAGGCTGGAATCATAATCCAAGTTAAGCATAGCCCATTCCAGCACAGCCCTGTTGACTCCACAAGCCCATTTCAGCATAGACTTATAGAGCTAGTGGATCTAGAACAAGCTTCCCATGTATAGGCAAGAAAAAGCAGAGCAAGCAATAGGTAACCTATCCAGATTTACTCCATTCCCCAGGAACAGAGTCAGGAGCACAAGCCATGTCTCCTGACTCCCGGCCCAACACTCATTTGATTAATATAGATTTAAAAGATTGAGAGAAGAAATAAATCTCAATTAGGAATCAGAACAACAAAGGTGATTCACACTATTCCGTAAAGTACCAAGGACTAATTGAAGTAGAGAATATCAGAGAGGGTTTACTTTCAAGGACTCAAAGGTTATTATTTTATAGGACAGCAACAAACCATATAAATATCAGAATGAGGAAGGCATAATCAGAGCCAGATTACAAACACAAGCTAGAAACTGTTCCAGAGTGACTAATGCAATAATATTGAAGAATGTCACAGGTCCCTATTATAGTCAAAGTCACTTTAACTAATTGGCTCCAGCTATAAAAACATACAATCTGGGTCAAATGACACTGCTGAACAAAGCTTCTCTGCTTAGACATGATCTTAAATCAAAGTTTCCCAAAATGAAGGCAAGAGAAAAAGAGAATATCTAGTTTTCCTGGGAATCATGAGAGGTTTCAAAACTGGCTTAGTCAATAGTAGCCAGCTTATATGTCTATGATGATGACAATATTCTTTTTTCTCTTTAGCATTGCTTCATTCTTCAGAAGCATACCATGTTTCAAGGGAGAATATGAGACCACTGAGTCTAAGACACCATCCATTTCAAGATGCCCCAACCTTTTCTGAAGCACTAAGAAAGAAAACAAATACTGTCAGCTGTAAACTCATTCGATAGCACTGATTATAATATGCACCCCAGAGCTGGAGATGTTAAAATATGAAAACAATAGAATTAATGAAATCAGGTGTTTTTCTTGACTCAGGATAAATTTGATAATTATCCCTCTTGCTTTAAAAAAGAGTAATAAAGAAAAGTAATCAGTACTGCTGACTGCTTACCCCCAAACCCTCAGTTCTTCTTTATTTTCATAAAAAGTTCCCCATTTTCTTCCAGGCATTTATCTCCCTCCAAGTATCCATCTTCCTATATCACCCACATTCTTCAAGGGAAGCAAGCTCAGCCCCAAGTATGAATCATGATTGGTCTAAGCCATTATGGGGCTAGTTGTCCATCATTGGCGTCAGAATCTTTTGTCAGCAGGTATTTAATGAGGCTCTAGTGGTGCCACCATTGTCCTAGGTTCTGAAGTTACAGTGTGAGGAAGAGCAGTGGGGAGAGAAGAAAAAAATCTGTCCCTAATAGAGATTACACTCCATCAGAAGATTTAAAAAAAAAAGGCTAGATAAACATATAGTGTGCTAGATGGTATGGAATGCTATGGAGAAAAATAAGGGAGAGGATGAACATGGGGAATGTATTAGGGGAGAGCTGTAATTTTGAATAGTATGACTTGAAAAGAGCTCACAGAGAAGGGACATCTGACACAGACGGAGGTAGTCGCCATTTTGGATATCTGGTGGAATCGTGTTCCAGGAAGAAGAAACAGCCTGCACCAAGGTCCAGAGATAGAAACATTTAAGAAATAACAAGGAAGCCAAGTGATAGGGAGGAGAGCAGAGAGATGCTGAGAGGCTGATGTGGGCACATCAGAGATACAACCTTGAAGAATTCTGGATTTTCCTCTGAATATGATGACCAAAGCCACATGGGAGTTTTTAGCAGAGCTGAGGCTTGACCCAGCTCTTGTGTGAGACGACAGGGGAAAGGACAGAAGATGGGAGCAAAATCAAGGAGGCAGCAGCCACAGTCCAGAGTGAGATGGTGGAGGTGAGGCGGGTGAGATTGGGTCAGGTTCAGGACGTGTTTTGAAGCAACAGGTGAAAGTGCACGCTGGGCGGCTGAATGCGGGATGTTGGAGGAGAGGTGTCAGGCATGCCTCCAAGGCTGACTGTATTGGCAATGATGCCGTTACGTCATGAAAAGTTAGAAAAGTGCTCTGGATGGGGCATTTGGGAGATGTTTTGCTTAAACATAAAAAGAAACCCCTTGCCGGGCTCGGTGGCTCAGCCTGTAATCCCGGGAGGCTGAGGTGAGTGGATTGCCTGAGCCTGCGGGTTTGAGACCCGCCTGGGCAGCGAGACCTCATCTCTACAATAAATAAAAAAATCAGCCGGCGTGGTGGCGCATGCCTGTGATTCCGGCTACTCGGAAGGCTGAGGCGCAAGGATCGCCGGAGCCCAGCAGGTCGAGGCCATGGTGGCTGGGAGTGGCCACTGCACTCCAGTCTGGGCGACAGAGTGAGACTCCAACTCAAAAAAAAAAAAAAAAGAAAAGACAAAAAACAAGACCCCGCCCCCCTCAAAAGAAAAAAAAAAAAAAAAAGCAAAGATGCCTTCTCTTCATCTGGACATTGGTGTGAGGATATGGTTGTTGCTACCAACTTAACCAAGGGATGAAGCTGAGGATGAGACTCATGTGCTGAGGTTGCAAGAACGGATAGATGAAACGAAGCTGTTTTAAAAATAGTCTTATTGGACCACTGAACTAACCAGTCTGGGGTCTGTTCTTTCTCTGGACTTATTACACAAGACCACAACTTCCTTTTAAGTCAACTGAGTTGATTACAGAATTGAAATAATCTCCCTTGGCAGACAATAGGTGATAACACTTGAAACAAAACTCAGGATTTGGAGCGTGTGGCTCGGCTTTCCTGACAAAGACCACTTCCAGTGAGGGAGAAGGAAGGATCATCATTTTCAAGAAGGGTTGGATCTGGGATAATTGGTAGGGAGGAAAGATGAATATGGTAAAATGATCCCATACAACATAGAAAATGTGCTTCTTGTTGATGAGAGGGACTCAATATATACAGAAGCAGGTTTTTAATTAGAATTAATAATTAGAATTAATCCACTAGTTTCCTAATAAAGAGCTTGGTTTCAGAGCATTTTACTTTAACATTCTCTTCACCACTATGTTTCATGTACAGCCTGTACTACCCACTCTAAGGAGGGATCCATTGTCACAGGGTCTAGTGTGTATCATAAATTAGACTAAATAGACATTCTTCAGCCTGGTACAGGCCATTAACCAGTCAGTGATTCCACTTTCCTAGGTGATATTCGACTCCATTTAGCCTTGTATATAGCGGGCCATAGGATCTATTGGTGGGAGCTTGACATCTAGGTTATCAGAGGTATTGGTGATTTAAAAATCAGAGATTAAGTGACTAAAGCAGGGATTTTGTCTTAAGACCTTTGTCTAGAACTTGAATGTCCTTACACAGAAAGTCACGCATCTGCTCAGAGTGTAAGAAGGAGTCTTGTAGAGACAGTTGCCTTTGTCTTACTTGAAATATTTGGTTTCTCTTCGTGAACCTAGGCTGTGAAACATGTTTGCGTCATATTGCTTTTGCGGTCAGTTAGTATCATTTATAGAAGATGCCACCCAAATGCATGCGTGTGCTTATAGAATATGGGTCAGCTACGCCTAAACCTGTTGGCTTCTCAGTCATTGGCGGGTGGGTATTTAGTTCTACTTGTGCCATCTCAGGTTGGGGCATGGTAAAGAAACAGTCCCTCAATGGGGGAGACTCTGGTTGCAAAACCACCAGGTCCTTCCCATCACTGTCCCTCTTCTGCTTGGTCTTTTTTACAGCTCCCAGTGATGGGAATTTTTAGAACAAAGTGGGGTACTTGAAGTGCTTATTTGCATGTCAATTTGCAGAATGCTTCTCCAACTTTTCACCATGCCATAGTGATGCTTTTGTATCTCTTCTGCCTGGGAACAAACAGAGAGGAAGGGCCTGAAGCAGGTCAGCACAGTGTCCTGGCACTTCCTTTGGCTGAGCCTCTGCCCAACGGGGTGCAAGCCAGACTATTTCTTCTCCCTGGCCCCTCAGATGCCCTAAGCAGTCGTGCAGAGCTGGGAGGTCTGCTCTCTTTCTTGCGGATTTGAAGCAAGCAGGCACCTGACCATGGGAACGTTCCTGCCTGGGTCTCAGGCCTTGTGCGAGTGACTCTGGCGGAAATCGAATGATCTCTACTTGCCATGTTCTGACCATCTTTCCCTTTAATCTGTCACTTGCCTGTCCACACCCCTAGCTGGAAATAATAAATGTGGTGGGTAGGTGGCAGAAGAAAAGTGGGATTTCTTTTCCTTTGGGACAGCATCCAGGTCCTGTCATTATAGTAAATCAACTGTAAGTATCCTGCAGCACTATCATAAAATGGGCAAATGAAAACATTTTTTCTCCATCAAAAGATTCTTTGAAGTTATGTTCTCTGACTGAATCTTACAGATGAGCGTACAGGAACCAACTTTCTATATATGTTTATTTGGCCCAGTCCCCCTGCCATACAGGGAAGTTCTCTACATTATAGCCTCAAAAGCATTGTCCGGTAACATCTGAAAAGGCCCCAACTTCAGTCGTTTCCCCTGGGACACGTGTATCAGAAATTTAACAGACAACGCTCGTCTATCATTTCAGCTATTGTTAGGAAGGTGCCACAAAGGAGGCATATTGCACACTGAATTCAAAATAGTTTTTTTCCCAGTCACCTGACATTCTGTATATTAAAACAATATTATTAAAATCACATTAATTTTATCTTAGTAAATTTTTAATGTGCAGTTATAAGGTAATCAGAGAAGTTGTATTATACAGTGCATGCACGTATATATTACAGCAATAAATCCTCATCTGGTAACAAGAAAAATAATAATGATAGAAGGGTTTCAGTCGTGAAGGTGAGTAAGATGGAAGCGTGTGCTTGCTCCCAGCAGAACCTTTACAGCAGATGTTCCAGAAGTTCTGTATCTGGGATAAGGTTGGGTTATGACCTGAGAACCTTGGCGCTTTGAATACATTTCTGGATCTTAAAATATTTGGCCCCCTGATGATCTAAATTACATACTTCTCATGTATAGAAAAGGAGGTTTTATTTGTAAAAGATGTCCAACATTTTCCAGCTTATTATCGTGACCCTAAAGCATTCCCAATCGGCCTATATGACTATATTATGGAAGCCTAAAAAAAAAAAAAAAATTAGTACTAGAGTTAGCCCTTCAGAATTTCCAAGGGACACTTAGCCAATAGCACAATGTCCCGAGGCCAATCCCATACTTGGGGCTTCTCCCTTTTTCTTTCTTTGCGGCCTCCCAATCTGAATGTGTCTCTCCTTGCTGGCACTAACAGCAGAGTGGTAGGGGGCAGGGTACCCCTGATGACACAAAGCCATTTGTTTTCCTGTCATTCAGCCACATGGGTGAGGGCTTGTTGGAGAAGAATGCCATGTTGGCTTAACAGAGTGAGATTCTCTTAGGTAATTTCAACACCTATGCTTTGCTGAGGCTCTGGTAAGTGTACCCGGTAAGAAGCTATGTGGTTCACAAATTATACTCTATTAACTCAGGATAACATAAATAAGATCTCAAGCCTAACTGTAGTTCCTCAAGGTATTTGTGTTCATTCACAAATTTCTCAGATTCAAACTATCTACCCCCAACTTTGGCTCTATTCTAGATCTGAAAGATGAGAACTACTGATGTCTGTGTGTTCTGATTTATTTTTTTAATTGGAGATTGGAATTGGTGTTCTGCTCACAAATTTTGCCTTTGCCTCCAAAGTCTAAAAGTTGCTAAATCAAGTCTCATTGTGTTAGTAACTTCCTATCACATTAGCAGAGATTAAATTTGCTAATGTAATATGAAAATCACTAACATAAGATGAGTGCAAACAGAAATCAAAATCTCCACAGACTTCCTAAAGGTAATGTTGAATGTGTAAACACATCTCTCTAGTGGTTTGCTCTTGCTAACACAAGTGTGAGTGTCAACGTCGCCACTTCCATTCACCTTAAATGCTCTCCATGTTGGGCTGTGGCGAAGGGGCTTGTGTGTGTGCATAGTGGGTAGAAGGGCAGGGACAAGGGAGGGGCCGATAAAAATTCCTGGCACGATAAACAGCAACCATTCCACATGCATGGGGGATATTGAAGTCCTGAGGAAGGGCAGGGTTATTTTCTTCCTCCTCCTTCTATTTGGTGAATGCGTTTGTAGTTGGAACAGCCATGGTGGAGTTTTGGCTGTTTGTGAGCTCGTGGTGAACCTTTGTGGGCCTCAGTTTTCTCATCTATAAAATGGTGAGACGTGGACCCTCACAACAAAGTCTGTCCTTGTGAGAATTGAAAAAATGATGACCATGAAAGCACTTCTTAAGCTGGAAAGAACTTATTAGCAGATGTTACTCATAATATAACCCCTTACCGTTCTTTGTGCTGTTACTCTCTGACGTCATCCAATTCAGTCCCAAAGTCAACCTAAACTCTTGTTCTCCTGAGTTATTTATTCAGAGGCTGGGCTCTGTTCTCCAGATGGCTAAGGATGGGGGGTGGGGAGTGGGGGCGGGCAGTAGCAGAGAGTATGAATTCGCTTTTACCTCTCCTGGCATCCCGCGATATTATTCATCAGGCTTCAGGGTGGGACGCTCTTTCCTTTAAATTTGAAATAGCTAGAATTTATCTTATAAGAAGCTGATTAACTTCCTATTCATGAACAACCACCTTTCTCTAGGGGACAGTGACTGACTTACACACGCAGGGTATGCTTTGGTGCCATCTGTAGAAAGAAAGCAGCTATTTTTGTGAAAAGAAAAGAGCTTCAGTCATGTGCCACAGGCAGGCAGAAGAATGGAATACAAAAGCCACTTGGGTGTTTTGGAGAATTGTCCACTCATTCCATCAACCAATATATGGGGGTAACACTGCTGCACTTGGAATTTTCAGCCCATTTTCCAGTAGATTCACTCTCTCAGTGTACCCAGAAATGAGGCCAATTTTATTGTCCTTACTTTGCAGGTAAAGAGAATGAAATACTGATGAACTCAGATCTAGGAGTGGCAGATGATAAACTAGTCTCTCCATGATCAACCCCGAGTCTCAGCTAATCCTACAGAAGACTCATATTCAGGGCAATGGCACCCCATATGCTGAGCATTGGGGTGACATGTCCAGGTGACCTAGACTTTTCCTTCTTTCTGAGGTAGATTGTCCTCTGTCTGCTTTGGCTGAATTTTTACTTGCTAGGTTATTTTCAATTTTCTCATCCTCTCACCCCACCCGCCTTGCCAACCATGTGTCTGTGTTTTCTGGATTCTTTCAGACTCTTCCATGACTCAAATACCCTTAAATAATTCTTTTTCATCAACAAGTTTTGCCATCTTGCTTTTCATCTTCCTCTTCCAGGTCGTTATTAAGACTCTGAATAAAGCCAGTATCAGTCTCCTCCCCTGGGCTCCCCACAATTAACCTCTTTCTACAGAAAGAAATGGCCTTTTATTTCTATGCATTGCCTTCCATATACTAACTAGTTTTTAAGATGTAACAGAATTTTAACACTTGCCCCATGGTTACCAATTTTGCTTAATAGCCTCTTGCAAGGATTATTATTTTTTCTTTCTCTCTTACCTAAAGTCCTTTGAAAGTCAAAATGCATCACACCCACTAGTTCTCTTTTATCCATGGTTTTGGGGATTCCTTCAAAGGACTCCACAGCTTCTAAGTCTTCTCCAATTTGCTATGATTCCACCACTGCAGGGTTTCTTCCCAGAATGCCACCTCGCTAGTTGAGAGGTCAGCCCTGGGATCACTGTCCCAGGGCTGAGTGTCTGCTGAGAAACCTGGAACAGCAGCTACTGCCACTGTGAGCACAGGTGTGAGGGGGTGGCGTTTGTGGCCAGCTGTTTTTTATTTTTTGTCTGCCCTAGGACGTGCCAAGTGAGGGCCATCAGTCCCTGGTGAGGTAATGAAATGTCATTTCCACTGTAGCTTTCTTTGATGTCCTCATCTTCAGGACATGGCTTGGCCTTCACCACCAAAAGTGGGCTTTCCCTCACCAACCCTGGGCCAAATACTCACTCACTGTACCATGTACCATGCATGCAGGCAAAGCCATAATTTAGCTGTGCTCTGTGGAACCCTTGTGCCGCTCCTGACACCCTGACCTATGGGGCTGCCTCTCCCCCAGGCTCCTTCTCTGGGAGGGCCCGAGGGCCTTGATGTCTTTGTTCTTTGAATTTATTCTCCCTTCTCCTGCCCTCCATCTTGCCTGCTGAACTTTATGTTCCTTTCTATTAGCTTCACTTGGGCAGGAATTCTCTCTTTTAAAGCTTGCTTTTCCACTCCACTGCATCCCCACGATTTGAACCATACAGGTTTTTATTTCTCGCCTATCGCTTCTTTTTTTGCTGTTGTTCTGGGACAGGCAGAGAGACTCTTCTTCTAATCAGGTATTCCTCAGTCGCCTTCATGCTGATTCTATGGATTTTAATTTACTAAAGTTCCCTCCAGGCAGTTTCCAACATCCAGTTCCTGGGTCTTGCACAGCGCTGAGTACACTGTTGGCACTCAACAAATATTAAATAATCATCATCCTCCTTTTGAAAAAAAAAAGGAGAAGAAAAAGAGACCAGCGGCTCTTGAATTCTGCTTGTCAAAATAGAACTATTTGTGTTCAAGTCCTCACTCCACCAGTGTCCAACCTAATTATGCGGAGGTCAATTTTGTTTTGCAGCTCAACAGCACATACTGTCTAAATCAGAATCAACTCCTCTGCTCCTTAGAAATAAATATATTCTGTCTTATTAATCATCTTGGCTTAGGAGCAGGAGACTGATTTGAGTACCCACAATCTGTTAGACTTTACCAAGTGTGTAGAATGTTATCTCCTTCCCATGCTTATGCTGTTTGGACAGGAGGATCAAGGATAAATTATATTTTATTTTAATGAGTGGTATTATTTAAATGAAGCTATTTCATTGCTGTTTCTAAAACTATTTTCTTACAGATCACATTTCTTATAATAAACCAAGAGGCTGCCATTACAGCCTTTTTGTCGCAGGTAAATTCTCATTCTCCTCCTTGTCATTATGCTTAAGAGGCAGTGAGAGGTAGTAGCTGGGGGAAGGTTCCGGAGCCAGCTGCTTAGAGTTGCTCCCGACTTCACCACTTGCTGACTGTGTAACCTGGGCTATTTCCTTAACTTCTCTGAGCCTCAAGTCCATTATCTGGAAATGAGATTAACTACAGTACCCACTCCCAGGATTAATATGATACTTGGAAAATGCTTGGTACCTAGTAAGCACTCCTTAAATGTCAGCCATTATCGTTTAGGTGTTATATTTAAGGACCAAGTCCTTTTTATTCTTTTTACTCCCATCCAGGTGCCCTAGTGGCCACTTCATAGGACATTTCTGTCTTCTTGGATTATGGGAAACAGTGAGATCTATGGAGAAGACATGGGGTTTGGTGTCCTCTAGACCTGGGTCCAAATTGTGGCTCCCTCACTTTTAGCGGTTGGACAAATGACCTCATGATTTTCAGTTTCCTCAGTTGTGAGAATGGGGTTCGTGTCCCCTTACATGGTTATTATAAAGTGAATACCCAGTGAATGGTGGTTCCATCTTTCCTCTCCACCACTTGATTTCTTTGCTGAGTGTGGAATTCTTGGTCTCTGCTTACATACAACCACCTCTACTAGCTCATATTTTGATGCAAAGAAGGGATAAAAACATGTAGAAGGCTGAGAGGAATTAAAGGAGATGGGAACTTTTATGTATTGAGGGCTCTCCCAACCATAGTACTAATGTCATCCCAGGATTTGTCATACTTGAATGAATAGGGTTGTGTGGTCACAGGGCCTCCCCTAGCAGTGATATGTGTACAGGGGTGGAGAATTTAGGCTACTAACACATGACTGTATCCTCAGAGAATGCATTTTTCATTGGTCATTCACTTCATTTTTCATTTGCTATTTTTCATTACAGTATTAAACTGTGTGATAAATGAAAGGTAGAGAAACTTGACAGATGATTTGATTTCCGCCCTTGTCAGATTATTTGGCTTAGTTTCCTTATGAAAATAGAAGGCAAGCCCTGTAAAAATTGTTCCGTGGATTTGTTTTTCAGCATGTATTTCCCGCCACTGCCATATCTAATCTATCTATTTACCTATGATTCAGTTACTGATCTCTATCCCACAGGAGCCTGGATACATATTGACAAAGTTTCCTATTTGCTATAGTGGGTAGTGTATCTAAGGAACATTCCACATGAAATTCCACTTCTTTTTTCTACAGATCTTCTTCACACCCTGTATTATTATAGAGGTTTCAATTATAGAATGCTCACAAAAGACACAGATTCTGCAACAAAAGAAGTCTGTCCATTCTACTGTATTTATTTTTAAATACAGTAGCAAATTTTGCCTCCCTCTTGGTATTATGGAAAGTATACGTTCAATATTGAACATACTTTGTCATTTATGGGCTACCAAAGCTAGGGTTTAGGAACATACGTTTCATTTCCACACTCCCAAAGCTTTATGGAAACTTATTATTGTGTGTGTTTCTAGGTAGAATGGTAGCCTTTGAATTCTATAGATGCTACTAACTGAAAAGAAACCTACCAATCCCAAGTGTTCCCGTACCCATTAGGAGAAATTACCCAATCGTGTAAAATCAAGTTTAAAGTTCTTTCCCCTCCCTCTGTAATTGTGCATAAAAACTGCTTGCCATACTGGATCGTGGCTCTCGTCCCTGAAGTCGCTGTGTCGGCTTCATACGTGAGCCCAGACTCGAGCCTGAATAAAGACCCTTGTGTGTTTGCATCGGAGCTGGCTCTTTGTGGTCTCTCGGATTTAACTCTCGGATTTAACTCGGGTTTAACACTTCATAAATAATCACATTGCCCATGGAAGACAAGGAAGGAAGGAAGGAAGAAAGGAAGGAAGGAAGGAAGGAAGGAAGGAAGGAAGGAAAGAAGGAAGGAAGGAAGGAAAGAAGGAAGGAAGGAAGGAAGGAAGAAAAGAAATGTCCCACCTCCCCCCACCCCACTTCTGGTAGGCAAAAAAAAAAGTTCTAAAATAGATTGTATTGCTGCGGTTTTCAGTGAAACTGATGTGATATGACAGTCTCTAAGTAGCAGCTTCACTTAGACAACAAGCAAATGAAAATGAGAGCTTCTCCTAGTTTGGACAGCTTTAAAGAAAATGGAAGAGATGCAGTAAATCTTTAGCTTAATAATGGAGTTAATTGTGAGTTGCTCAGGCAGACAAAGATGGAGAAATGATTTCTGGGCCACCTGCCTTAAAGTGCATCTATATTTCCAAGTGTGGGTGCACTGTGATGCCACTCTATTTTTCCCCTTCCTTTCACCCAAAGCTTAGAAGTTATCTCAGGCTTTTACAAAAGCCTTTTCTTCTAAAATCCCCATTAAGCAGCATTCAAAAATGCATGCTAAAAGTGTCAGTTATTAGCCTTGGTGCACGTCAAGCTGCTCTCTCCCTCCTGTTAATGTGAGCAGTTACTCTGCTCTTGACCTATTAAAACTTTGTTTGCTATTATACTTGCTGGCAAACTAGTCATGTGGAAAGGTGTTGAGGAAATGAGCCGGTGTGTTCCCCAGGTGATATAAACACTTTATCAAGCTGATCCCTGCCATGTTATGTAAACTATACCAGGTAGCATTCATTTTAAACAAAGAGATAAACAGATCTAATACGCTTCAGGGCATCATGCTTTATGCATGAATTATTTTTTATTTTTATATTTCAGATTTTTAAAAAAACAATCCATTGTAATGTAATGGAGAAGTAAAATGTCTTAACTACAACCATAGCTGTAACTCCAGTTTCTAAATCCTGAGAGTTATCTACTCAGTTAATCCCACAATTAAATTCTTAAATTCACACTTAACAAACAATTAATTCTTAGCTAAAATTCTATTAATAATTGTTATGAGAACTTAAAAGTTAAATGAAGTCATCTTCAGAGATAAAAATTATATGTATCCACAACACAATTTATATGTACACACTGACTTTCATAACTGATATTAGCCATCTAATTTGTCAGCACAGGCATCCATTCTTTATTCCTAAAAATTCCCTAGATTCTATTGAACATTTATGTGCAAGATAATGGGTCATAATATGGGGTTTTACTTTGTACTTTTCTACAGTTTTCTTTCATCCTCACATAATGCTTTGAAGTGGTTATTATTCTTGTTTATCAATTTTACAGATAAAGATACTGAGGCCTAGAAAGTAAAATAACTTGTCTAACGTTACCCAGCTCTGAGACAAGATAACTGCCATTGGTGCCGAGTGGAAGAGGAGACCATGGGCTCTGGGGTGAGACTACTGGTTCAAATGCTGGTCCTGTGGCTTACCTATGTGTGACCTTTAGATGAGTTACTTAACTTTTCTGAGTTTTTTAAAATTAACCTGTACAATGGGATTAATGATAGTTCCTACCTCAAAGGGTTGGATATGAATTAAGAGAGATAATTCATGTACAGTGCCTGGCACATAGGAAGTTCTCACTGTCTGTTTGCTGCTATTATTGTTGCTTTTAATTGTATTATTGTGTATTATCGCCCCCATTCTTGATAGATATGAATTTTAACCATTATCAATTGCAACATTCTATTTTGAAGCAAGGTTTTCTTTTCTTTGCTTTTTCTTCCTGATAATGGGGGGAGGTCCTTCACCTCATCCTCACAGAGGGGCGCTGACTGGTGATTTGGGGGGTGCCCTCACAGGCAAGCACTAACCGGTGATGGGGTCATGGGGGTTCTTTACCTCATGAACCAGGATTTTCTTAATCTAGAAGGTAAGTCTCCTGGTCCTGGAAGAATGGAGGCTAGGATAATTTTTAAATGTCATAATGTTATTCATTAGAACATGTTTCTTCAGACTGTATTTTCGAAAATTCTATATTAAATACTACAGGATTCTTACATTCCAATCCTGTTTCCCTGCCCCATCCATCTGATGCAATTTCCAAAGAAAATAAGTTGACTCAGGATGGAGTTTATATTTCATTACACATTGTATTAAACTGAAAGTCCTAGTTCAGTCAAAAGCTTTGACATATATGAAGCTATATCATGTGACTTATATCTTCTAGCTAAGTGGAAGTTGTCTGGTTGATATTTGATAACTAAAATTAACAACCTAGAACCTATCTTCAAGGAAGACAAAGTATAGCAACTCCCACCTCCTGGTTCCTTCAATCCGATCTTGCAATTACTCTTGCAAGAGTGGTTATAACGTGATGAGCCTGCCATTCGCGGAGCAGGTTAGGGTGAGGTCTCTATCTCCTTGCCCTAACACCTGCCCTTCCTTACCTTCTGTGTGTGTCTAAACCAGGAGCTGGCAAATGATGAGTTACTTTGAAAAAGATAGGAATCCCTGCAGACCATGAGCCAACCCACTGAACGTATTCTTCTAGGTTATACGTAGGGCAGTCATGTTGACCAGAAGAACCATACAGGTCTCTGGATTCAGAATCAATCCACTTTCCTCACATGGACCCCAACTTCTGTTTTTCAGTTTCCTTATTTGATAAGTAAGAGCTATTAACCTCACAAAGTATTGCTATTTGTGGTGTATTTATAGAATAATTTGTTAGGATTATTTGCATCTGTACTGAAATTGGTTTTGAGTTCTTTCCAACTAGAGAGATCCATCAAAAGCACTGAAAATGAGTGAAAATGATAGGAGTATGTTCCAAATGCAATAGAAAGCCACTCTCCCACCAATTGCATTTTTGGCTGAATTCCCTTCTTGTATAGCCAAGATAATTCTGTCCAAGGGAGCAGGATAACTGTCGATATTGGGTGAGAGCAATAACTAGATGACCAATACTATTTGCATGTTTAAAGAGAATTCAAAAGAGTATGACAATTAACACAGAATAGAGGACAGCCTCTCTAGAGAGCAACTTCTGAAGGGAACTGAAAATAGCCCTTTTAGGCACTCTTCCAGAAAGTTCTCCTGTGTTTATTTTGCATCTTCTCTAAAAGGCAGAACAGTTTGATAATCTACTTTCTTCCTACTATGGCACCTTAATTTAGTCTCACTTTCTATATCGTTTCCGTGTCCTTCTCTTACTAAACTGTAAGATCCTTGGGGGCAAGTTCCATTTCTTATTCATCTTTATAGCCTTCAAAGCATCTGGTGGAAAGCTTTGCACACACAGCTTGGGCTGAATAAGCAAATGAATTAATGACCTAGTCATAAAGTGTACCTCGGGTAGAGATGGACTCAGCATGGACATTGTAAATACTTAATAAATGCTTATTAAGGAGATGAATGAGTAAGCGAGTGAGCTGCCCTAAACACCCCCTCTGTAGAAATCAGTAAGACAAAAGGTCTCTGGGCGTGCAGCTGTGTCCAAATGCCATGCACACTGGAACTGTTATGACATTTCCCCCATTCTCTGGAAAAAATGGAAACAAATTAATGATATTAGTGAAAATCTAAAGATCCAAAATCTCAGGAAGGATTCCATGGAAATAGTCATTCTCATTCTCTTTTGGAGTCAGGGTCCACTACGAGAATTTGAACAAGCCCTTGAAATCGTGCTTTTCTCAAGATCAATGATTTACATCCACGAGAAGTTTTGCATACAGAGTTCCTCTTCACATGGGATGACCAAACAGACCCTCAGATGAACAATCTGTGCTTTAATGAGGACAGACTTTGAAGTTCAGGCTTAAATCATGAGATCAATGATCAGGCAAAGATTATTTATTTCTCTGTTGGAAGTTTTCTCATTTGTAAAATGGAAATAATAAAGACAGTCCTTACCTCACAGAGTTGTCTGGAAACTCGAAGGGGCAAACAGGAGCATGAGTTTGAAAATATGTGGTAAGCCACACAGCATCATATTCAGGAAAGGTATTACGGTGATTACACTTCCTCGGACCAGGACAGGGTAGGTGATAGTACCTGCAGATTAGCTCTTTCCATTCTCCTCTCCTCTCCCCTTTGTTTCACGAACACCCTTAGATTCTTTGTTCAGTTGGGTGCCGCTCCCGCTAGTCTACAAGCTCCATTAAGGCCAGAAATGTTATTGTGTTCATTTCTGTCTCTTCCTTCTCCAGATCCTAGATAGTACTTTATGTGTAATTGACAATTAAATTACATTTAGAAATATAGTTTGGACAGTAGCTATGTCTTTCACATTGGGCTTAAGTATGTGGTGGAATGAATTGCAGGAAATTTCAAACATACAAGTGGATTGATCAGACAAACCCCATTTCAGTAAAATACTGTTTTCAGAAGCACACTTGCTTTATAAGTCCTGTACACAATCACTATCTAGAGAAGCAGTGATTTATTAAGTGGCTAAAACATTCTCATTGCTATAGAATAAGCTTTTCAGCCTTTACCTCCATTTGTGAGCAACTAAAAATCAAAGAACGAATAAAATCTAATCACCTAGAACTTCTTCCTGTAGACAGACTGAATTATAACTTTTTAATTTAGGCAGGTAAAGAATTATTACAGTAGGACTCTAGGGCAGGAATGTGTTAATAAAATCATCCTCTCTGCCTTTTCATTTAAAATAATCCCTTGAGCTGATTAAATGAAATATCACTTGTTTAATAACTGACAGAACATTATTTTTAAGCACAAATGTTTTGCATATCTGCACTTCCCATTTTTAATTCCAGGCACAGAAGGGTGGAGGCACTGACATCACACAGAGGGAGTCGAGCTCCGCGCTCCAATGCAGTTTGCCCTGTCATCGTGGCATCTATAATTTAGTGTGAAGCAGCGAGGTAGACAGAGCATTATCATTAGAAACCATTCCGAACAGGGATATAAAACACAGTCGCAATAACACTTGTCAGAAAGGTGACTCCAGTCAGAACTCATATCCACGAGTTTCAAGATAAATGCTGACATGGCACCATCCTACAAAGACTATTATTGCTTTTAAAAAAACAAGGCAAACCCCCAAACAAAGCAAACCTATGAACCTTCCCCAGAGCGAACAAGTTAGTGTGAAGTTTGCATCTGGAGTGGCATAAACTTTCCGTGATTTACAGTCAGCATATCCCTTCTCCACTTGGATATGGTACTTTATGATGCCACAGAGGAAGGATCCAATAGCATTTTGGGTTTAATGATGTTAAGCTATTTGGAATTCTTTCCCCCGTTATTTGGAATATATGAGCTGTGCCCCTAAAACAGGTCATTAGCTGTGCCGTGTATGGGTTCATCGCCTCACCCACAGGACTGCTCAGCTGGTGTTCACATTTTCCCTCGCTTCTACATTAAAAAAAAAAATTTCTTTGACTTGGTACTAGGCTATGATTTAATAACCCTGTTCTGCTGACTTCATAAACTGTGAAACCTTGGAGAAAAATCCCAAATCTGAATTACAGTTCTAATTACTCTGGCCGAGGCAAAGGGTTTCAGCATTGAATGTTCTATTAATGCCCATTTCACATTGAGTACTATTTGTAGCCAGAGGTCACAGGGCTGCATTCTGATTCGCTTTTCTCCTTTCCCACAAATGTAGCTGCTTTCCTGGCGCCCCTTCTGTCTTCAAGGCTGGAAGAGCTAACTGCTTGGTGATTCCGTGCAAATAATTTTTCCTGAGCACCCAGAACTTATTCAGATGGGGCACTTTGGTTTAGAAAAAACAGGCATATTATAAATGTAAATGTACAACTTAGCAGGGTTATTTTCATCACAAAAGGATTCACTGTGATCTAAAAGTATAATTAAGAAAATTATTTTCCTTTTACTTGATGACTTGGTTTTAATTATTGATATTTATTTTAAAATAAAACCAAGATATTGATTGTTCCAACTTCTAAATGTTTCATATTTTCTAACAATTAAAAACATTAAAATAAAAGTTAAGGCATGTGGTTAAAAAAAAAGAAGTTCAAACAGCACCAAAAAGTATACAGTGAAAACAAGCCTTCCTCCCAACTCTAAACCCAGACTTTCTGAGGTGTCTCTCTCACCGTAACCTCTGTGCCTCCTTTGTGTCCATGAATAGGTGCCTTGCATATGCCAGGACATGTCTGCAGATGCTCTCTTGAGACACAAACGATATAAACCAACATATGCAATTCTGCCCCTTGTCTTGTTTTCCTTGATAGCTTGCAAACTGTTCCAGATTTGATCATGTACATTTCCGCCATTCTTTTCAATGACAGCACGGTATTTTAGCCTATGGTTTAACTTCATTTACTTAGCCTCACTATTGATTAATTATAGATCAGTTTTACGTACTTTTGCCAAGGCATAGTGTACAGTCTTATAAACACTGTTTCTGTGAAGGACTATTTTAGATAGGAAATTCTACTAGAGTACTCAAGGTTCCTTTGTGACACTTGTCTGGGGAAAGACATCAAGGCAGGGCTTTAACACTTAAAGGAGGGTATTACCAATTCAAAATGACCTCAAATGGAAGGTGGACATGGACACTTAAACTGGTGAGAACGTATGTATTTTTTAAGTTCTAAAAACATGCTTTAACTTCTCTGGGAAGTGAAACTATTTCACAACATAAGGTATTCCTACAGTGCCCCATGAACATCTTCTGAGGGTTAGAGAGCGAACAGCTTTCTGTCTCTGAAAGGAATTTATGCTATGATACATGAGATAACCAAGATTTCACAGTCCCCTTCAAAAGAACACAGAAATTGTTTAGTTTCCTGGCAAAAGCCACAGATTGTTTACTTATGTAATTAAAAAAGAAATCCTTCATTTAGTGTTCCGATTTGGAACCCAAAAGGGGAATGAAACACTTAATATTTATCTATCTTCTGGAAATTCTGGAGGTCACCCCCATTATATGTCTCTTAGCACCTGTAGTCGTTTTTCTCAGCACTGTGATTACAACTCCAGTGATGACTTGTGTAACTTGTCATTTACTGTCAGTGCCTCCATGGAATCCCAGCTCCCTGAGGGCAGGGTCTGCGTGGGAACTCTTCACCATGGCCTGCACAGCTCTGGCACAGGAGTTTACAGACAATGGGATACATGCATGTAAAATGAGTTGGAAAATGAGTCTCTATTCACTCAAAGTACAGAAGAAAGAAGACATTCTTAAATATTAAGCATAGACAATTCTTCCAAAATGGGAAGTTCTTTCAGTCCCTTTCATAATTGTACTCATTTAAGACAAAGACACATGGGGGGGGGGGGCAGAATGCCTAATTACCCTGCCTATACTAGGCTAAAGAACTAACTACACAATTCTTTAACAAGTTTAACAATGTCATGTCTCATTAAAATCTCACTTGTGGTCGGGCATGGTGGCTCACATGTGTAATCTCAGAGCTTAGGGAGGCTGAGGCAGAAGATCTCTTGAGGCCAGGAGTTCAAAACCAGCCTGGGCAACATAGAGAAGCCTTATTTCTACCAAAAATAAAATACATTAAAAAAAAATCTCACTTGCCACCATTAACAGATTCATATATTAAAGTCTGTATATTACTGGAGAAAAAGGAAGATTATTTTGCTTTTGATATGCATGGACATGTTTTTATTTATTTATTTTAAAAATATATTTTACAGATGTGGAGTACAATTCAGGATGGAATATACAAGTGGACATCGTACAGGTAAAGTTTGGGCCTCCCTTTGGTCCTCACTTTGCCTGGTTTGAGATCAGTAAGTTCTGGCCGGGGGAAAATTCAGCCTTCAATTTGGACAGGATTGCTGTCTGACAGACATGGGAAGCAGGTTTATTTATAAAGCTTTAGTAAGTCAGTGGATAAGTTACAACTTTAAGGCACACTGCTTTTCTTCAGTCATCTTGGCTATCAGTTTAGTGCACTTTCCCATCTCCACTTGAGAAGACTGATTAAAGATTCAATCTGATCAGGTTATTTTTCATGAATGGGTTAGTTGCTTATTTAACTGGCATTTTATTAAAGGCTGAACTTTGATTTGTATTGGTACCATAAACATGTTCCTCTCCATTTCTTTAATTAAATTATGTGTTAAAAAATGAAAACAAACTTTTTCCGATTTGGAAAATGCATCATTCAAAACCTGTTCAACTTAACTTGTGATCATCCCAGTCAAGAACAAAAGTTCGGCCAACTCCCTAGATGATATTCTTCTCTGTTGTGTAAGTTCTGGCTGGGGGAAAATTCAACCTTCAATTTGAACAGGATTGCTGTCTGATGGATGTGGGAAGCAGGTTTATTTAGATGACAATGATGGCTCAGAAAAGTCTCAGCGATGTAACCAAGCACCTGGATATTCAGGGGTGGTGATGAGACTCTTCATTTTGCACAGTTTCTTTTGCACTCTAAACTTGGAGAACTTTGGACCCAGAATTGGCCAAGAGGCAGCAGTAAGCAGCCTTATAAACACAAAGTAGAAGAAAGCAGGACTTTGTTAAGTCCAGAAAAGATCCACCATTGCATGCAGCATTAAGAAAAAAACACGGGCGTGTAGCTCATAAATTTGCAGAGAAAATAGCCCTTAGGAGTAACTCGGTATTCCAAGTTGATTTGGGCAACTCAGAAGTAGGTAATGCTTTTGAAGTGCATGTTCAGTGAAATCTAGATGCAAAGGTAACTCCTCAGCTTCTCTTCCCTGAACAAATCATTGTGAAGTCATATACATTATATATGAAACAAAAGCAATAAACAAAACATAGTGAATTTTCTTGCTAGCAACCAGGAGTTTAAGTTTACAGCAAATATACTTTCCTTGCCTGGCAGCAAACTAAATTACACACAGATTAAGTTAGGTGGAGGAAGGAATTTCATCAGGACTGTGTTGGATAATCTAACTTGGATGTTGAAGGCAACAGCAGCTGCTATGGATATGGTATTAGAGTATAAAATCCAGAAGACCGCTGTTCACCTACAAAAACATAAAAGTCACAACATAACCCCCAAAGAGTTATGCTGCACTATTTACCAAATGTGTTACTCTGCTGAGCTGTTTAAATAAAACACTTCATGGTTTTTAAAGCACTTCCATATTTATTATGTCTTCTGATGGCCCCAACAACCCTGTGAGTAAATACCAGTTTCATATTGTGGGTGAGAAAGTCGGCTCAAAGTTTAAATACATGCTTAAGGCAAGCCAGCTGGCAGGAATGGAATGTGGGTTTCCCTTCTAGTCTGGGGATCTTTTTGAGATACCACAATTGTCTCAGTAAGGAATTTCATTTACTTGGCACATAGTAGGTGTTGGGCAAATGCTAAATAAATTAACAAATGAACAGTGGCAGCTTAGATAATCACTAGGAATAGGGAAAAACACTTGAGGAGCTACAAGAAAAGAGTACTAACTGAAGGAAGATGAAACATTATGACTGCTATTAGCAATGAACTTCGGTTTTCTCTAGCTTTAGTCATGATATCGAGGTAGAGGTTTTTAAAACGGTTATACAGATATCTAGTTCATATTTCATAAATAAACAGAAGAAAAGAAAGTAATATTTCTTCCTTGAGAGGAATACAGTTACTTCCTCAACAATACTGTAATGGAAACCATTTTTTAACAACATAGGGTGACCCTACATAAGAAGCCATCTGACTTATGCAGGAAGACTCTAGAGTTAAAGCTGCGCAGGCTTGAATCTTTGCTTTAATGATCAGCTAAAGTTCTAGGTCATTTTGAAAGTATAAAAAGGGGTTGTTGTGGCAATCAATTCCTTTTATTTGTTCTTTCTTTTGTCTTTGTCACTTACGTAGAAATAGAAAACAAATTATAGCTACCCTATAGCTCTCACAAGTCAGAATAATTTAGTTTCAATAGACTTGGTGATACTGTTTAAACCTTGAAAGTTAATAAACATGGATTTGTAGAATTAAAAATATTGAACTATTGGAGTGCTACCAACTCACAAAATTAAAGTTTTATAACCCAAAGTCGAAGACTGTATTCCACAGTTTAAATATTTCATATCTGACATTTTCCAACTTGACAATGTGAAGTCTGATTTTGATTTTTCAATCCAATATGAGTTTTGGGGTTTAATTCAAAATCAAGATAAAACTATTTTTGAGACTACCTTATTTTTCTGTTGTTCTTTTTATGCTAGACAGTATACATATATTTTTCACTTTGGAAAACAAACTTTTCTAGCTAATGGCATTGTATGTATATTAAACAAGGCTCCCACTAGGAATTAAACAGTGAGCATGTATTGTTAAAGGTTAACAACTTGGAAAGTAATAATCTCTAGTGCATTTAGTATATGACTAGATTTTTACCTATAAATTATATTCAAAGAAAATACTTAAAAAATACTGTAAACTATTAGAAGTAACCACCTGCAAGTAGAGATGGGAGTCGAAAAGTTGGGCCATGTGGTTCTGTGAAGTCTTCCCAAAAGAATCTCAAGGCACAGGGCCTGACTTCTGTTAGCTGTATGGTCAGAATGAAGTGGTGGTTGGGTTCTCTGCTACCCAAACTCAACAGTTAAGCAATTTCTTTTTTTGCAAGGCCTTTAGAATTTACTAAAGGCCTCACGTACATCACCAAGAGGCTTCTAACAAAAAGCAGATACAGAGAAATAAATGATCTGGGAAAGCCAGCAGGGCTCACATAGAAAAAGACATGTAACACTTAAAGGAATTTCTTACTTAAGTGGTCTTGCTGGTTGAGTTTCTGATGGAAGTATGTTGTTTGGACTGTAAGAAAATTGGATAAATCAATATAGCTTAATACTCAAGTTGGTGATATGGACAGAAATGAAGATCTCCATGTAAACACTAGTACTATTTTGTGAAGGTTTTAGATTTGCCCAGTGAACATTCATGTTTTTTAGCTGTGTATAAGATAAAGGGCAGGTCTACCTCTGAGGACACCAAGAAATAGGTTACAGCAGATCTTTGACATTCTAATAACTCTCCCCATTCTCACTTCTTGCCTAGAATATGAATAGGGACAGTTCTTATGACTATTAAATCACACCAGGAGAGGAAACTGTAAACTCAGGTTCCCTCCCAAGTTCTTTTCACCAAATTTAAAACTTTTTGGGGGGCTTTTTTTGGCTGTAGTTTAATTAAGATGGATAGAACACTAACTCCAAATCAGCAAGGATCTCCTCAGATCCATTTTGTTGTCAAATTCACTTTCTGAGTAAATGGAAAGACTAACACATATCATTTCTTAGATAATGTTTTAATATCCTGCGTTGAATAAAACTTTTTTTAATCAAGTTGCAATGGTAGCACAGAACTCCACAAGGGGCGCGGGGGTTGCAGATGGCTGCATTACTCTAAATGTTCAAGCTTGACTGACCCATTTCATCAGTACTGTCAGAGCCTTGCACTGATACATGTTGACAACATTTAATCTTAAAAAATTGAAAGAAATGAATTAATATGCAAATTTCATCAGCTTTGTAATAAAAATGTCCTTGAAAAAAAACAGTGAACATGACCCCTGAGGAATTGTGTGAATTATCCCAGCTCAATTCTTTAAGTTAGTCAGAGGTACGCGGGTCCGCAAGGAAATCAGTGCAGATTTGACTTGGAAATAATTATGATGAAGAACAAAACACAAGCAGGTTGAATAAATGTAACAACTTGGGAAAAAGTCTTAGTCCTGTTTGTTATTCACTTTGAATTAACAGGATTAGGTTTGGTTTTTGAAAATAAAGGAACACCACCGTGTAATTTTAACACCCAAGTAATGTGAAAACAATATTTTTTTAACTATCAATTTTAGTGCATATTAAAAATCACATCTGACAAAATCAGATTTTTTTTGGATGTAACAGGGTGCAGTTTTTTGGCCAAAAAAGATGATTATAAGAAACTTGTATTTAGCCTATGATTTATATGGGATTCCTGGACAGATTATTTTGATAGAAATATCTGGTCAACTCACTTCTAGTACAAATAAGGTTGACTGAGTTTTGCTGCTATGGAAATGACTAGTTTTTTCACAAAATTTACCAAATTGATGTTGTCATGTAAAGATAGTCTCTGGATGTAAGTCTGATTTATAATGATCTCCACATGAGCATGTGCAAATTCAGTGTTGAACCACAAACTCAGTTCAGGAAAAGTTATCTAGGTACATGTGCAACTGTAGCTTTCTGACTTTGGGACATACTCTACTGTAGGAAGAAATAATGGGTTGGTCATAACAATTGAATATTTCTGTGTAAAAATTCAAGATTATCCCAAGGGGATGAGATGTTAACAAAGGAGAGTCAATTATTAAGAAAAATGAAATCAAAACAACAAAAAATTGATATCAAAAGTAGCTTACCAGAGGTCAAAATTAGTGAAAGAATAGTTGGAGGATGGTTGTCAATTCTTTACCCTCAGTAAATCTCATTAATTTAAATAGATGTGTAAATAGTAAGGGAAGATGTGTTTTTCATGTCAACTCTTTGCATCTTTGTGCCACATCGCACACTAGAAGTGTTTTTCTCTCTCATTTCTACACAATGGATCATCCAAGCTCTGGATTCTAAAAGGAATTCACTTTGCTATAAGTTCAGTTGTTATTCTAGGCACTACTGATTTTGCCATGATAAAGTCTATAGTAATTATCTGAAAACTCTTCTTTTCTTTTTCTTGCTTTCTTTCTTTTTTTTTTTAGACATCAAGGGTGGTTAAACACTTGTTTAAAAATATTGAAAGCACACCAAAAACTGACAGTCTCACATAAAGACCCCGAATAAGGATTGTTAACTTGAAAATCTTTATGTAGTCTTTTAGAGATTCTGAAACCCTGAAAGTTTCCTGATTTTTATATATCCTTGGAAGACCGAAGCATATAATACAGATTTTGCCCCACCAAATTAATCTTGTCTGTAAGCTTTTGTGGTTCTCTACAAAAGGTTTTTAAGTTTCTCCTTTCTTTCTTAATCTACCATCAGTAAAATCCTACTTTTATAGTGCCCTTTGCACCTGCTTGCATAAAATGAATAACTCAACAGTTTAATTATGCACTATGCTATCAGTTGGGAAGTGATATAAAGTTGCGAACAGAAAAAAGAATAAAAACCTCTTTTGGTATCCAAAATTAATATATGTCAAGCTCAGGGTAAATCTTAATCTTTTCGAAACATTTTTCTAAAATAGATGTTCTTTTATCACCCGGCACATCAAGACCCATTGGTGGGAGGGGATAGGAAAAAAAGGCCTTTGGTTAACATGCTGCAGAACAGCACTCTCTTTTCCACCTCACTTCAGGCTGTTCTTGAAAGATCTGAACAGTTGTATAATAATGAAAAATGGGCAATACTTGTGGGGCATTGCCTGCACTCACATACCTCCGCCCACGCATTCATCATTCCGCAGGTATTGTCAGTGAAAGTTTAATTGCATAAACACTCTGTAACTGTCCTGTCATATTTCTTGTCAGTCTGGATTCCCTCTCCGGGCTCACTATCTCACAAAACTATAATTGAATTGCTACCAAATCACAAGAGCATCCCCCCCCCCAAATAAAATCTTTATGAATAGAATTTGTTTCCTATCAGCAGATTTGACAAATTGTGGCAGAGGAAGGGCCTTGGTGATAATTTTTGAGTTTATTCTCAATGTAGCTATTTGCTGAATGCTCTTATCTATTAAAAAAAAATTTAAAGCCCCAGTTGGGGGTAGGGGGAAGCATCCCACAACCCCAAGGGGCTCTCTGGTAATAATTTTGCAGGACCCAAGAAAGCCAGTGGAAAAAGGAGATTTTCTTTGCCCTACTATGAAAATGTACCACTGGCAAAAGAAAGACATAAGAACTAATTTGAAATTAAAGGGGGTACCTGTCAAAGCTAAGATTTCACCAAACTATGTGAATTCTTAGTTATGAGATATTAAGTACTCAATTTAGTCAAGTGTTTACTGCATTACATTTTCACTTCGTTTCTCCTTGCACCAAACCTTTCGGTGATCATTACTCATGTATGAGCTCTGAGCAGCCAGATTCTTTGACAGATTTTTAGGGCCATGAACAAATGGAAATTAATCAAAGGCATGACATGCAATTTACTAAATATGTGAACATAAAATTTTAATGTATTTACAGCATTGTCAAATTATTAATATTTTCTCCAAACAAATAAAAACAGAATGTATCTGATGTGGAATGGGGATTATCTTTTGTCTAGTCTTTGTTTCATTTTATATTCTTGAAAACTGTACCCCCACCCCCACCCTTCAATTTCACAATATAAGTTTTCAGCAAAACCCCAAACATCAGCAATTCTTTTTTATAATTCTGATGGTGGTGTGGGCATGAAATATGGCTGCTGGTGAACAACTCTTAAATGGGACTGAGCTTCACCCAGATTGACAACTGTCTGATTGTTTATGTTTTTAAAATGTGCTTATCAAAACCATGTAGGATTGATGGGTGTTTTTAGATGAAGTTATGTTTTTGCAACAGACTTAATTTAGGACTAAGGTTAAGGCTTACGATAAATGAGTTGCATTAGATGATTAAAGAACATTTGTCTTGTGGGACATTTAAGTCATTTATTTATGACACTTAAAAATAAGCTAGAAAAGAAAGCACCATGGTTTTAACGAATCAGTTTTATCAAATGTTAAACTAAAAATAATGACTTTTTAAATGGAACTCCAAAATATGCCAGTTTACTAATATCCAGAGGCAGAGTCAGATGTGCAGTGGAGTAATGATGATGAAAAATATTGGAACTAAAACATTTTTTCCAAAACTATATATATGTGTATATGTACCCATGTCTTCCTTCTTCCAAAAGTTTTTTTTTTAATTGAAATTACTCTCTGTTATTTGAAGAACTAGGTTTTCTGGCTCTCTTTAACATGCCCTCTTTTATTTTAAATAGTAGAAGATTTTCTAACGGTATAGGAATTTGGACTATTGTACTGCACTGTACTCGATATGATAAAATACCTTGTCAGGGGCGACTGGATGGCTCAGGGGATTGGTAATGGGATATATAGAGCCTTTCACCCATAGGTCATTGGCTTGAATTTTGTCCAGGTTGGCAGTGACTAAAAGTCATTAACATCTCATGACTGCTTGGTGGCCTATGTGAAATGAGTTTCTTAATTTATTTATTTAAGTCCATATATAGTGCCTATGGCCAGGGCATCTTTGGCACCGCTCTTGCTTTTATGGAAGCATTGCTTTTATGGAAGCATTCCACCAGACCTACACTCATTTTAGTTCTCAAGATTAGTGATAAACTGAAGTCGCCTACATAAAATAAATTGATTAGTGTAAAGTCCAAACCAATACTGAGTACCACCATGCCGTTCTCCAGCACAGACCAGAACACTGCATGTAAGCTGATTTGAGGGGAAAAGGAGTCTTCGGTTGCGGGGACTTGGCATCCAGTTTTGGGTTGCTTAGTCTTTCATGTAGCATAATCCATGTTGTGGCTGTGGCCACATTGCAATAGCCCAGGCATACACAAGGGGAAAATATAAGTCAAGCATATCATATATGCTATTCACCAGCTAAATCACTGGGTCATAAACAGAACACATTTTAATTGGCCAGACTGGAAGCTGCAAACCCTTGGACACCAGCATCAAGGTCTATTCCAAAGTGAAACTGGCCAGCTTCCAAGCTAGCCTTAGAAAAGGGGAAGTCAGCAGGCATATCTGAGTGTGCAGAATCTAGGACCAGTGAGATGGACCTCTAAGAATAAGAATCATGCATCTCTATTATGCTCTAAGAAAACCGAGTATACAAACAATGTGAATCTGCAAAACAGAATCTATGTATTACAGAGGTTTGAGAAGGGTAAATTATTTATTTCCAAAAGAGTATTTCCCTTTAAATGGAGTCTTTACAAAAGGACTCCATTTAGGGTATATGTATCTGTGGGTGTATCTGTGTGTCTGTGTGTTTTCAGAAACACACCTTTTGGGTACTGTGATCAATGTAGAATCTGGGCCCCTTAACTCAGATAATTAGAGCATGGAGTCAGTGAAGCCCAAATTCAAACCTTTCATGCTGAGTTGCCAACTTCCTGTCACTTAACCCCTGGCCTGTCTTTCCATAAGGCTTGAACTTGGTAATAAGAAAATGCTTAGCTCAGTTAATACTATTAAGATAACACTAACTGAACACTGACTATGTGTTCCAAGCATTTTATACATATTAGCTCATTATACCCTTATGGGTTAATATATTAATTCATTTAGCAATAAAACCAACAGGTGATTATTCCTACATTCTCTAATCTAGATCAGAGGGCTTCAAATTTATAATGGATAAACTGAGGCCCGTATATGTTAATTAACTTGCCCATAGGTCACATAGATCGTAAGTGACAGAGCCAGGAGATGAACACATGAACACACAGACTGTCTGGTTCCAAGGTCCTATGCACTTACATATTTGCAACTGATCCAGAAATAGTTTAAGGAGCATGTCCTAAAATGTGGGTGAGGATTGTCACTTGTAGTCAACTCTCAATTATTAGGGTAACCTGCAAGTTAACCAGACTGTGTGTCTAAAAAAATTTATAATATAGGCAGTTGAATTTATGTTTATTTATTTATTTTGAGATGGAGTCTCACTCTGTTGCCCAGGCTGGAGTGCAGTGGCTTACTCACAGTCACCGCAGCCTTGACCTGCTGGGCTCAAGTGATCCGTCCGCCTCAGCTTTCCGAGTAGCTAGAACTGCAGGCCAGCTAATTATTTATTTACCTATTTATTGTAGAGACGAGGTCTCACTATGTTGCTCAGGTTGGTCTTGAACTCCTGAGCTCAGACAATCCTCTTGCCTCTGCCTCCCGAAGTGCTGAGATTATGGGTGTGAGCCACCATGCCTGACTTTGGCAGTTCAATTTAATTAAATTGCTACAAATCAGATAAAACAACCTAGTAACTGATCACTACCACCACACTGCTCTGGGCAGTCATAATCATATCTCTGCACCAAATCCACTGGTGTGTTTCTGTCATGGGTGGAAAACTAGAGACTTTTGTGTTCCACCTATGTAAATCAAGACTAAGGAAGACAGCATGAAAAGGAGATGTGAGATACTACAGATCAAAGCCAGGGCTGTGCTAAAAGCTGGAACTTGGAGCTGGCAGGTCTTGTCTTACAACTTTTCAGTTAGTTAGTACATTCTTCTAGTAGCTCATTTTTAGGAAAGCTTGGAAGGCACCCTGAGGACTGATGAGAAACATCTGGAAGATCTATCAAAGGAACTGGAAAAGTTAACCTCTGAGCTAAGTGACCCATCTGTGGCTCTGCTTCCATTAGGAGTGTCTTGGAAGAAAAGAATGGCATGGATGGCGGAGGGAGAAGTGGCATCCAGCTAGCAGAAACAAGATCACTCACGGTGCCTAATCAGGTGCTTCTGGGGTATTCGTAAGAATTTCTCTTTAAAAATATGTTTCCCATAGTCAAACAAATTGGGAAAGGCTAGTTTCAAAAAACAGGTTTTTTAATTGCACACAAATTTCAAATTTCCACTAAGTTAAAATGCATTGTTAATTTCTAATGAGACGATGTACTGTCAAGTTTTTTCCTTTGCTGTTTTACTGGGGCATCCTTTTTTCAAAGTGCATCTCACAGGGTAGTTTGTTTGGAACATGTTTGGATGTGCTGGCTTAGACTTTATGTCAGCTGTGCATTTTACAAAGCAGAGAAGACCAGCAGATCCATTACAAATTGGTATGTCTGGATTTACCTAATATTTATAAGATGGAGACCTACTAACTGAATCTTAGAACAATTTTTTTACTACTATGTGACTACAAGTTCTGGGAATATGTTTGGTAACTACCATATCCCAGGAGCTAAGACAGAGCCTGGCCATGAACAGGTAATAAATGATGGAATGAAATGAATGAATATTTTTGTATGTCTAAAAACTATAGCTATACAACTACAGATATTTTTATACTTACATTCCATGAAATGGGAAGTATTTCCCTAAGTATTGGTCAAATTTGAAATTCATTTTTATGTTATCAGTTAAATCAATTTCTACTTAATTTTGATAAACAGTAATGTGGGGGACAGTTGATACTTTTGATCTCCCTTCAACATCACCCCCTGCTTTGTTTAATAAAGAGTTGATTGGATACAGGATGTTGAGTTTTAATTCTTTCTGCTGCCATCCATTTTGTCAATGCTTTTATTGGTATTTTTCTTTGGAGAGGGTACCCCATGACAAGTGAGGGACACAGACTAGCAGACTGACATTTTTCCAAAAGCACATGATATACTTGAATAAAACATACAGAGGAGCAGCTTTGAACCCTAAGGGAATTTACATATTAGTCTTTCATGATCAATAGCATATGTAATTTTGTAATTTTCAAAATTTTCCAGATTTTATTACCAATTGATTAAAGAAAGTGACAGTGGACAGATGGCATCATCAGTTCCAATTATGTGTAAAAGCTTGAGACTTCCATAATTTTATAGAGTGTCAACCATTAGCTCCTGGCTAAACACTGACCTCAAGGTATATTTCTGCTTCTTTCTAAATATTACCTTAATTCCAAATCATAATTTCCTCCTTTGCAAGGCCTCTCAAAAATCCTTCTTCTTAAGGTCTACTCATTCACTTCTGGATTATAAAAGTAACCTCTTAAATGATTTCTTTTGTTTCCAGTCTTCCCTGCTCAAACCATCCTGCACATTCTTGCAAAAATAAAAGATCTCATATCAAGTCCAGAGAGCATAAATTATCTGTGTTCATAGGTAGACTGTTCTAGTAGTCAGAGCTGTCTGGGAAGGAGGGTGCAGGTCCCCAGCTGGTGGCCTCAGGCAGGTCTCAGCTATTTTAGATGGGCTGCTGAGCCACACACTGGAGGCAGGGGTTAAGAGTGGAGCCTCTGATGCCAAATTGCTTATGTTCAGATTCTAGGCTCTCCACCTATTAGCTGTGTGACTTTTGTAAGTTTTAAAAAATTGTTCTTTTCTCAGTACCTTCTTCTGTAAAATGAGAAAAATAATGGTACCATCTTCATAGTATTTTGTGAGGAATAAATGAGGTGGTGCATATGGGCTTAGCAGAGTGCCTGATACAAGGCGAGTATTCAAAGGCTATTAGTAGTTATGTTGCATGAGGGATTCAGAAATTCTTGTGTAGTTGTATAATAGGATTCTCAAGGGAGGATCCTTCTAAGTTTGAGATTTTAAAAAAATTTATAAGTGATGAACTAACATTTTCACTGGGTCACTGCTCTCCTCAACTAGTCATATGCAGAACTTACCACGTGGATCTCAGATGGTTCATCCTGACACTCCAGCTCCTCTGCTATCTGGGCCCATCCTAGATAAGCACTGTCTTCAGTGAGGAAGACAGAGCTCCTCCCACCCTCCCAACGCAGCATGCTCACCTCCACTTGTTATTGGGATGAATCTCTAACTTTTTGCTTTTAGGTTGGTTTTCCTGCAGGCCATGTAGGCCATTCTTTGTCGTCAAAGCCAGCCCTGAATCATTGAGTTGCTCCCTGACTTCTTACACTGCTTGCTGTATTTACGCTATAGTGGAGGATAGCAATGCCATCTTCTTTCTTCTCCTGTTATTGACTGTGTATAAATCTTCCATTGATGATAATCAGTTGAAGGGCAGGTATCACATCTATTCTCACACTCTCAGGAAGCACCTAGCAAAGTTCTCAAAACAAAAAGGATTATATGGATGATTTTAGTCAATGTAGCCCGAGTTCCAACCCTGGGTCCACAGTCTACTCACTCTGGTGTGGGCAAGTTTTTTACTGTCTCTAACCTTGGTGTAGGATCACTTTGAGAAATAAATTACACATAAATGTATACTCTTGTAATTGGAACATACAGGTAAAACATAATGAGAGCTGTTAATACATTATTAATATTATCAGAATATTTGCAACAAGTTACACTTGTCTCTTGTAGACAAAACTAAAAGAGTCAGTACAGTTTTCCAAAGCTGACATTTCCTGAACTTCAGTGAGTGAGGTCTGCCCAACATAAGGGGAAGGGAGGTCAGTTGGGGTACCTGTCATTCAGGACCCTCCTATAGAGTTAAAAGGAGCAACAATCGGAGCAACTCATATTTCCATGAACCTATCATGTAGCAGCTGCCGTGTTAGGCCATTTGTAGGCTAATTAAATAAACGAGCAGAAACAAAAAAAAACTCTTGATGCTGTCCATCAGTACCTGATGGTCATGGAATCTATATGTCTGGGCAAGTCAAAGCAATGTGTTCCCAAACAAGCGTATTTCTGGGCTGTTAATTTTAGGGCTGAAGTTTCAAACCTGAGATGGCTCTTGGCAAGATTGCTAGCAGCGGCAGCGTGTGCTGCAATACTATCCTACTTACACACCATGGTGCCCTGATCCTCATCACCATGCTCCTACACTCTGTTACCGATCTGTACCCCTCATGTGATGGTCAGCTTCTGGGAGGTGGGGGTGCTTCATCTTTATTTCCTCAGTGTTTTGTATAACATCTGACACATGGAGGACATTCAATCAATGGTTGTTGAAAAATCTGCACAATCCCTATTAGCAAATGGGCTTGGATCTTGAATGAAAATTCACTCTAGTTAATAACAATCAGAGAAAAGACACAAGTTCTTCTTTCATCTCAAGTTAATTTTGGCAACTAATAGAAGACAGACAATGTTTCCCGTGGGCCCCAAGAAACCCTGATTGTCTTTCATGAGCAGATCCCTCCAGGGGGACATGTCTACCTGCTGATGGACGCCATTGTTCTCCTTGCTCTCACACCTGCCTTAGAAGACTGGTTCTGAAATGAAAAGCCTGGAGAATCTGCCCAAAGTCCGGTCCAGCACCGGCTAACACAGAGTAGAGGCCAAGTGTACAGAGACAATGTTGGCTGTGTTTCAAGTGGGGAATTTTACCTGTACTTTATTCAGATGCTACTGATTGTTTACTGTGGTATGAGTTTCAGTGTAGGGATGAGGGCAAAGATAAGGATTATATGGATGATTTTAGACCTAAGTAAGGGGCTATGTTTGAAAAAAAATGTGGCTGGGCATAGTGGTTCATGCCTGTAATCCCAGAGCTTTGGCAGGCCAAGATGGGAGGATAGCTTGAGCCAGGACTGGGCAACAGAGTAAGAGCCTGTATCTACGAAGATTAAAAAAGAAAAAAAAATATCCAAGCATGGTGATGCACATCTGTAGTTCTAGCTACTTGGAAGGTTGAGGCAAGAGGATCGCTTGAGCCCAAGAGTTTGAGATTACAGTGAGCCATGATCATGCCACTGTACTCTAGTCTGGGTGACAGAGCAAAACTCTGTCTCAAAAAAAATAGAAAGGATGATTCATTCCAATGAAATATGTGCACTAGGGGATAGTTAGGGTTCTTTCTGGACTTCAGAATTCCCTTAGAGAAAACTCCTCTGGTTTGAGTCCTACCAGAGTCTCATCTCTTTTCTCTTAGGCTTCCTACCTACTCCAATCCTAATATCTCACCCTTTAATCTTGGCTGCTAAACTAAACTGTGAGGCTTGGGGCAAGCCACTTAGAATTTCCATCACTTCTTCCCCCAGCTGTAAAACAAGGATAACACACTGACCTGCCTCAGAGGGATGTGGTGTGAATTAACTCCTGTAATTAGCGGGTTTCTGTGCTCTGCATACACCAAGTAGGGTATGAATGCCAACCATTATCACAGTGGCCTGAGCAAGCTTTGCTGCTAAAGCTATACTTGGGAATAACTGCTTGGCAAAGAGCTGACAACTGGAAGTTGCAAACTTTACACAGAAGCAATATTTCCAGTATTTTCCCCAAGCAATCATGAGTAAATTGCTCACTAGGGGTGGAAATGGTTTCCAGCCAGTACTGCCTCTTCTGATCTGTGCACCCTGCAAAGCTCAGTCAATGCCAGGTAACTGATCCTTCGTAATTCTGCTGTTTAGTGCAGATGAAGAATTCAGAATGGTATAATTTGGACAGGGATGAAATTTCTGTGCAGTGGTATGGATTAAAAGGAAATAACTTGTGCTTTGTTCAAGGCTAGAGCTATAGAAATAGAATTTATAATCTTTAATTATCAAATGACAAAGACAGTCACTTTTTTTTTTAAATGAGGAAGACCAGATCATCATTAATAACTTGTCTTGGGTTTCATTTTAGAAAAAATGCACCCCTTATCACCATAGGTAAAGAGAAGTCAAAATTATGACCTAGAAAGCTTGTAAAAAAAACTGTTAAAAATAACGGGTTTAAAAAATTGTCTTCCTAAACCTTCAGCAGAAGGCAAAAAATGCTACATATAAACTGAGTGAACCTATTGTGTACGTTGGTAAGAGGCTGCATTTCTATTATTGAACAAAACACTTGCTACCCTGTAAATACCATTATATTAATTTATATAAAAAGCTATACTTTTCTGAGTTAAAATCACTGTGATCTAAATTCTGAAAGAGAAAGTTAGTTTCAGAATGAAATGCAGAACTGTGCTGAGATCCAGTGTCTTTTCTGGGAACAAAAGGGAGGCTGCCCTTCTGTAGCTAAGTGAGTCACCAAAGCTGGTTTTCATAGGTCAAGGAGCTAGGTCCCAGTGGATGCCAGGGGCTGCAGTTGTGCATTCTGGGAACTGGCCTAGAGGGGCGGAGCTCAGGTATTGGGCCAGGAGAGGCCAGTGGGCAGAAGAGATTTTACCTTATTTTTCTTTAGCCCCCTCAGGCAAGATTCTAGAAGTACAGATTGCTTTGCAAATGTTCTCATCATACACAGGCAAGCACACCAAAGAGTGAGAATACACAAATTAAGGTGATAAGTGTGCCTAGGTCTAGCATACCAGAAGAAAGCAGTGGGAAATATTTTTCCCTTCTGTGGCAGTTGCAGGTGATCTTGTTTAGCTTAGCTGGGGATAAAGGTGACATTTAAAAATAACCTACTTTCCCATCATGAAAAAATGATACTATATCAAGGTAACTTTTTTGAGGCAAAAAATTCCTTCTAAGTTTGGCAAGGCAAGTCCTTATAAGAGCACTGGCTCATTTTTGGAGTGTATGCATTATCCTCTTTCAGGATTGGTAAGAAAATAAATTTTATTTCATTTCAAAATAACAATGACATAGTTGAAAAAAATACATAATTTTGGATATATAGTTTTTGGATAAAAGCTGAATTTATGCCTAAATGATGTTCTCTTCTGGTTTTTAAAAAGATTAGTTTTTGTTAGGTTGTTTTCTGACTAGTAGATTTGCCACGTACATGTATACCTGAGTATTAACAGGAGTCAGGCCAGTCTGAGAGAATCATGAGCTTGTCCAGATCACTGCTACAACTCCAGCAGGGATACATTTTAATTCAATCCATCAGAGATCACTGTGGTACATTATATGATGAATTTATCTTTGCTTATATTATGAATATGGAAAGGAATTAAATGTGTGTTTACAGTTTGATAAACATTCAACATAAATTATACATTTTAATTTCACTTATTAGTTGGGGACTATGGAAAGCAGGAATTTCACTGCATTCAAACTGCCATTCATTTGGAAGGATTAGCAGTTTCCTGAAAAGGTACACTAATTGTAAAAACAAAATCCATTTTTATCTTAAGTTAGTCACTACACTGTTTACATTCGAAGTTCTAGAAAGGCAATAGAGAGTACAGCTCATCCTAGTGGCCACGCACTTTGTCATTTACACTTCCAATGGAGCCAACACTGTCATCAAGTACAAATCTAGTGCTAACAAACCACCGATCATTTGACAACTTTTATGATTGCTGTAGTCACCATGCAGATTTTTAAGCCCAACTTATGTCTAAACGAACTTGGCCTGATCTTTTGGCATTAGCATGCTGAGAGTCTCCGTGATATTATCTTACCATATAATGACTCCAAAAATCTCACAGAGATTAATGGTGATAACATAATTCCAGAAAGTTGCCACTCTACATGTAGAAATATATTGGCAATAAAAACCAGTCACTGTATGCCTTTCCCCAGTAGGGGATCTCTCACTTTTCTCGGATTTTTAAAGGCTTCAGATCAATAACTTGTGTGACATTATTAACAGCTCCCTCAACACCCTGGCCAGCGCTAATATTAAATCCATTACACCTTCTGTTTGACATTTGCAGTACAGCAGAAAGTGCTGTAGATACAGTCACATTGTCTGGGGACTGGGGTTGGATTTGGGGTTAGTAAGATGGTTTCCCTTGTCTAACTTCTAAATTCAGTTCATTGATAGAAAACTTGAACCAATATAAAAAAAATCAAACTCCCACTCCCACAACCATATGCCAGATGTTAAACAATTCACCTGTAGAAGTACAAGTGTATCTCATATCCAAGCAGTTTTTGAAACAAAATATTGATCTAATCCTCAGACAAATTTTTACACTCTTTATTGTTATTCCTAGACATATGCCACTTATTTTGAAAAACATCTTGTGAAGTCAGAGAAATTGAGTTGCCATTCATGTAGATTACCACAGCATAGAGACATAAATTGCAAAAGAAGATTATTTCCATTCAGGCAGGCACTCTACTGTCTCCATTTTGCTTGTCTTTAAAATATTTAAGACATAGAGTAGGTATAATAGCATAAAGATTATACTACTATAATGATTATCTTAACCCCACAAAACAGGTTAGATTCAGCCTGAAACTTAAGACAAAACACGGTAGTCTCTGTTGTAGACAACCAATGGATAAACCATGCTGCTGTGGTTTTTCTTCACCCAAGTACTGACTCATGCATTTTGCTAAATTGTCTAAATCCTGGTATAGCCCTGAGCTCACACCCATTCAGTAAGCTGCAAGAACTCTTATCCTGGCTGAACTCCTTCCAGAGCAGGACCCAGGCATGTTCTTTCTGACAATGGTCCTACCTACAATAGAAGTTGACTGTTACCATTGGAGACAGAAAGGGAAATTTATCTTTTTTTTTTTTTTTTTGAGTTGGAGTCTCACTCTGTCACCCAGATGGGAGTGCAGTGGCTGCTCCTGGCCACTGCAGCCTCGACCTGCTGGGCTCCAGTGACCCTTCTGTCTCAGCCTTCCAAGTAGCTGGAACTACAGTACGCGCTACCACGTCCGGCTAATTTTTGATTTCTTGTAAAGATGAGGTGTCACCAAGTTGCCCTGGCGGGTCTCGAACCCAAGGGCTCAGGCAATCCACTCACCTCAGCCTCCCAAAGCGCGGGATTACAGGCTGAGCCACCGAGCCCAACTGGGAAATTTATCTTAAAGACAGAAATATGAGAGGCAAGGATGCCTATGAGTTAAATAAAAAAGCTGGTTACCAGAAGCATATATGGTATTATTTTAGTACAAAATTCACACACACACCCTAAAAAACAAACCCACTACAAATCTACATATCTATATATAGAGGAACAGAAACAAAATCTAGGAGGATATGTCGTGCCCATATATGAATGGTGGTTATTTCTAGGTGGTGGAATGTTGGTTGGTCTTTATTCCTTGTTTTCTGTATTGTCTGAACTTTTTATAATGGGCATGAATTAATTTTATAATTGGAAAAAATAAAGCTGTTTTATGAAGAAGGAGGAGTAAAAACACAATTTTATGATCTAACTTAAAAAATATTACACTTTGCCTTTAAAATAGCATGATTTTTAAAATTCTTCCAGGATTTCTTGAAAGTGCTGCTTTTCTGTTTACTAAGCATTTAAAAGAAATGGAATTGAAAATTATGAAAAAGATGAGGATGGCACTCATAATCCCAAGACTGCAGAATCATTAAGAGTAATAAAAGGCACAGGCAGATCTATGGGAAGAAAATGAAACATCCAAATGGCATTTTCAGAGGGCCTGTGCTCCCTGTGTTTCAGAGCCCGCAGGACAGCAAAGAGCAGTCTCTTCCAAAATGTTCAAGTCAACCCCTAGAACTTTATAACTTTTAAACAAGGCTCACCCATTTATTTTTCTTATGCCTGACTTAAGATTTCTCTAAGAGAAAATTTGTTTACTAAACTATTAATATGTGTGCATAACATATAAAATGTTTATTTGGGTTTGCTGCCCAGTCAACAGATCTTTTTCTCTCCCCCATTATCTTCAGCCTGAATCAAGACAAGACAATCTTAGGGCTGGCAGTTCAAAGAAATAGAATTCCTATTGAGGCACAGTATCATTGCCTCTTAGACTGGTTTAGTCACTTATTTCTTTTTATTATAATGCCAAATGTTATTTAGATTTCAGTCATTTAGTAATGCTACACTGAACACATCAGGGCTTCTGAAAAATTCCATACCTACTAGTCCCTTTTATTTTCATAATAACCATATATTGATATCCCTTTTCCAACTAAATTACACCCTATTTAAAAAAAGAATCTGTGTTTTATCAGAGTTTAAGAGATTATAATGCAATGAACAACAGTCTTCAAAATGTTCCTTCATGTTATTAAGAATTAGGAAATCTTGTTAAAAATTCTTTCAGCTTTTAAGAAACATAAGCAGCTTTGGGATGTAGTGCCTGACATGAACTTTTAAAATAATTCCCTTGGAGCGATCATCTGCATTAGTGAAGATATTTTGTTCAAGGTAGCACCCTATGCTGCTTTTCAGTATTTGAGCAATCTAATTGCTTTTTAAAACCAAAGACTGAAAATAACCAACACAACAGACTTTTAAGGCTAAGGTGGCTTAGTGTTCTCTACTGGTGAGAGCCACAGTCACCAACAAAGCCTCTTCTGTGAGTGTAGCTAACGAGCCCAAGTGGTTAAGTGATGTGCAAAGCAGAGATTTCAATCTTTCTGGTTAGAATGGCTAAAGGAAGGCTGGTGAAGGCAAGGGAAGGAAACCCAAGTAAATTCAGAGTGTCTTTCGATCACACTTCATTGTTAAACAGTAGAGTAACTTTAAGGTGGAGAAGAATGGAAACAGTTGAAGGAGATACATATTTTCCTATTATCCAGAATTGATAATAGATGAGAACTGAGTTCCATCTAGAACTACCTAGAGTTGTTTTATGCATGCTAGGACTTCATAGAAGGCATGGGGTTTATCGACGTTTTTATATTAAAAGATTTGGGTTTGCTGTTTTATCCTGACTCTAGCCTAGGATACCATAGCAGAACTGGTTTACAGGCTGTGGATTTTTTTTTTCTTCCAAAGTCTCACCCTCAATATGACTTTTGGGAGACACCAAGCTCAATATGAATTGACAGGGTGTTCTGGCTTCTGAGAAGACCCAACTGAACCTTAGGCTGCATTAACAGAAGTATAATAGCCCATACTGAGAAAAGTAACAGTCCCTCTGTTTTGTGCATCTAGAGGGTCTGCTGTGCTCAATTCTCTGAACTATAATTTTAGAGGGTCACCAACAAACTGAAGCACAGCCAGGGTAGATGACTAGGGTGGTGAGACTCTTAGGAATAGTCCATTGAATAATGGTTGTTAAATCAGTGCTATTTGACTTAAAGGAGAAGAATGGTGGCAGGAAGGAAGGATTTGATGTATGCGACTTCACATATTTGAGAAGCTATGATAGGAAAGAAGAGGTAAATCTGAAATGTAGTCCCAGAGGGCAGACCTTGGATCAGCAGGGGGAAGGTGCAGCAAAGTAGACTTTGGCTCCATATCAGGAATGACTGTCTATTAGAAGGGCTCAACAATGGAGAGGGCAGCCTTGCAAGTTCATGAGCTGCCTGTCAGGGGCAGGATCTAGTGAAGATTGGAAAGATTACCTGTTGGTTTTGCTGAAGAGGGTTGGCTGCATATGTTGGAGGCTGGATTAAAGGAACGTGAAGCTCCTTTAAACTTGCAAGTTTGTGATCAAGGAAACAAAATTCACTTTTCCAAGACCTTACTTCACACAAAGGCTTATATAAACTTAAATTCTTTCACATTGCATATTTGAGTCATGAGGAATTGAGTTTCTCCAATCCAACTTCAGGATAAAAAAGTAGAAAACTATTTTCACGTGCTGCTTCTCAAATATGCCCAGATATGAACATCCTATTGACTAAAAACAGTTCCAATTATCTCACTGACATATCTAGTCAGTAAAGTCAGTGAGCTATGGTGTAAGAATATGACATCTCCCCTGAACAAAATTATTTTCCTTTTTAAAGGGTAAAGAATAGTCTTAAATATTCTCTCTTCTCGTGTGGGGCCCATTGGAGAAGGATGATCACCAATGCTACAGAATGATGAATGTACAAGAACCATAGTTAACTTCAAGGAGGAAATATGGATTGGTTCTAGATGGCATTAAAATACTTCCAAGGCCGGGCTCGGTGGCTCAGCCTGTAATCCCGCGCCTTTGGGAGGCTGAGGTGAGTGGATTGCCTGAGCCCGCGGGTTCGAGACCCGCCTGGGCAGCGAGACCTCATCTCTATAATAAATCAAAAAATCAGCCGGGCGTGGTAGCGCATGCCTGTAATTCCAGCTACCTGGAAGGCTGAGGCGGAAGGATCGCCAGAGCCCAGCAGGTCGAGGCTGCGGTGGCCGGAAGCGGCCACTGCACTCCAGTCTGGGTGACAGAGTGAGACTTCCACTCAAAAAAAAAAAAAAAAAAAATACTTCCAAGACTTAAATAGGTTTTTCCCTTCTGTGTGAACAAAAATAATGTGATTATTTCTAGGCAGGCCAAATTATTTCCTTGGAAGTATGTTGAATTATTTTAATATTAATCTTCAGATAGGTTTTTCTAGTCTTCTCTCTAATAAAATGCTTTTGTATTGTGAATCTGTTTTAAAACAACAGATCAAGTAAAGTACAAGCATCTTTGAAGAGTACAAAAATAATTTCCCAAGTAAGCAAATAAAACTTTGCACTTCAAATCAGGCCTTGATTCATTAAAAATCTTAAACTTCTCATGAGAAAAATTAACATTTAAACCACTGCTGCTTGGCCAAGCACTCCACCACACAAGAATATGAAATATCTCCTCTAAAAAAGTACAAAAAGGACAAAACCACAAATGTGGAACTTCAATTAATTTAAAGCCCCAATCAGCAAAGAATAAATCCTTCGCAGATCTAATTACCAGCGCTCTCGGAAGACCCAGGCCGACCAGCCAATCTTCCCCGTGTTTGAACAGCTTGATGAACTAGGGGACTGATGGATATCAAGTCATTTTGTTTAATTTATAAATGGATTTTCCCCTAATACTTAAATTATCATCAGTACAACACAATGAAAATGGGAACATTCTGAATGCAAAGTCTATAAGAGTCCTGGAAGGAATCCCAATGAGGAATGTCACCTCTGTTCATTCCTCTATACAATTGATCTAATTAAATACTGAGGGTAGAAAGGCAGTTTAAAATGTAGCCATTTCTGTTTTCTTTTAGCCTTAATTTATCTGTTCACATCTTTCAAGTACCTTCTGATGCTTAAGGGAAAAAAAAAAAGAAATAGAGAAACCAAGATTTCTACAAGTATCTAATACTTTTAATTCTCCACAAGCTAATATTCAAAATGCCTCTGCCAAAGATTTTGCTGAATAATAAATAAATGCATTACATTTAGCCATGGTAACAATAAAATGAGGAGGGTGTTTCAAATCGAAAGCTTTCCCCCCAGTAATTTGAAAGAGAAACCAAAGGAACTAGTACCTTCCATATGCATTGTTCAACTGAAATTAGATCTCTGGATTATACTTATTAAAATGTCTCCTTATTTTCAAATCTCTTCCTTATTTAATTACTGCATGGGACTGAAAGCTGCATGGAATTGTTAAATACCCTTAGACCTATTTATAGTCTCTTCACATGGGTACCTTGAGCACACTCATTTGGCAAAGGTCCTGCCCACCAACCCACACGTTGGGTTTGCAATTCCCACCTGGCTCGGGGGTCTCCGACTGAGAGGAGGAAGATGCTGAGCTGGCTCCGTCCTCAGCGGTGCCCTGGGAGAGGAGACCCCGCCCGGGCGGGAGCTTCATGCCCAGCTGCTCTGCCATCTCCACGTGGTCTCCCGGGTGTACATAGTCAAAGACGCTGCTGCCTGTCAGCTCCACCTAGAGGGGGAAGAAAGAGTGGAAGAGAAAGGTGTCAAGTTTTTCCATTTTCAAATTCAGCACCACAGTGATTCAGATTCTGAGCAGAAAAGAAGACACATTCAGGCCCCAGAAACATTCCTGGTTCTAAGTCCTCATCTTCAAATACTTAAGGAGTCTTGAAGTTGAAAGTGAAAGATTTTTTTTCTCACATGCATTTACTTAGTAATTGTTTAGCCCCGTTTTTTTCCTCATGCACTGTTATTTGCATAAAGCTGAAACCTTCTGTGAAATGTGGATGAGCCTACCTTTGGGTTCAGCTATTTTTCCACGCATCATCAAATACTTGCATGTTTGGTGTCAACCAGATGATTGGCTGAATTCTACAGTTTTCTTATTGAATAGTTTGGGCTTTGTATAGAAATAGCCAGAGAGAGCAAACAAGTATTTTCCTTAAAAAACACAGATGTCCAAGATGTGTTTTTATACACATCTTCTTATTTCTAAGTAGATTTAAATGTAACAAGAGCTGCTTACGAATATATGCAAAGGCATAATGTTTTCATTAAATATTGCTCATTAGCTCTGTAATCATATGGAGGATTTTCCATACAAAAGAGGTCAGCTGGGGTCTGAAGCAGCCATTTTTTTTTTCTGCTGGTATCAGCTTGTTTTGCCTTCAATCTAATAAGATACATGGAACACATTTCCTTGAGGGATTTTTAAAAAGTGTTTTGTTTTGTGTGCTCTTTAAATTAGGCTGACTCGAAAGGTAGTGAATGAATACCAAATATTGGAAAGGTTTCAACCTGAAATGAAGGTCTTGTTTATGTCATGGCCGCCAGGCATGCCCATGTCAGGGTCGTGCGCTGACGGAGGGGGCAGAAGTTGCTGGTAAGGATTGGCCTTACCTCTGTATGCCTCTAATGCTCTAACTTTTATCTCCAAAGAGTAGCAGTAATGCTCCTAACATATAACAGGGAGAGATGAGTCAGTAATAGGACAAGCAAAAGCTTTTTCCCAGGTCACTAATGGATTTCCCGGTCCCCTGGAGCATAATGGTCTCAGGCCAGCTATGACATACCATGGAAGCTGCCAGAACTTCAACTGTCACAAGCTTCTTGGTGGATATTTACCTAGAACTCCTTCCTACCACATTTCCCTCCAAATTCCACCTGAGTGCCTGCACTCTTTACTGCCAAGAAGGATGACTGGCAGTGGGCAAACTATCACCGAGAGTGTAATACTTAGAGCAATGACTATCCCCGGAACTCCAGGTCCTAGTAAAATGATCACAACTACTTCCAGACTCCATCTGATTAACATCTTCACAGGCTACAGATCTTTAACACCTATCAATTAACACAGATATAGCCAGAAAAATAGGGGGCTAATTCAGTTTGGTTACTAGCTATTCTTGAAAAAGGCTCGCATAACTTTTACTGAAAATGAGGAACTTTTCTCTTGCTATTAAATTACACTCTCCTGCGGTACTACCCAACTGCTGCCTATATCATTTTACAATCCCTATTTCCTCCATTTGGTATTGTTACACAGAGTAATTCGGGATTCACAGTGATCAGCTCCTACCCTCTGGGAGGGGGGGATTACATGGAAATAATCCCTTTAATGTGTGCCTTGCCTCTAAGCACTTCACACAGTAATAAATGGGTAAACTGACTTTGAGCAATTAAGAAATTAAATGAAACTAATAAAATGTGTGTTTTAATATTTCTTGATGGTTATTTTGTTTGGAGATTAGTGAATATGAGGAAGGCGCTCTCATTTTGCATAGAGTCCAATTGTAGTACTTTAATAAATATTTCTGTCACTTTTCTCAACCTGATTTTTTCCTTTAATACTTGAATGTGCCTTTTGGCACAGACTACAGATTGTGCTTAGATGACAACACAAGTGGGAGATAAAGTGGAGTTTTTAGGGGTGCTGGTTATTGAAAATCTCATGTAAGCCAGTCTTACAGAGAGGAGGAATAGACAATTCTCTCCATAACCTGATTTGCCTGGATGCGCAGGCACCTTCCTTCCTTGTCCTGGGTGTGGCACATGCGGAACAAGATGGAGTTACAGTGTGCCGGATGGCATTATGGCATGATGAGGACTTTCTCCTCCAGGGGCCTCATGGGATTCCCCACCAAGATTCATGGGATTCACATAAAGACTACTCGGCTTTGAGGTTAGAGTCTTTTACTCAGTTGTATGACCTTGGGCAATTAATTTTACCTCCCTGGGCTTCGGTTTCTGACAGCATTGCTACTCTGCAAGACCCTGAGGGCACCACTCACATTGTATTCCACATGAATGGTACCCCTGGAGTGTAGCTCCTTGGGAACGGCGCAGGGCTGTGATCCTGAGAGTTGGGATGCAAACATGACTTGCTTTATCTGCCTCTCAGCCTAATTTTGAAAATGCAATGAAACCATGACGAGGAAATCAATTGGTAAGAAAGTGGCACAAAATGCCTTGCTGTTGTTGCTGTTTGGTGGATAAGAATAGAGGACACCCAGAAGTGTATCTTCTTATGTAAATTTGTATCCTTGTTTTAGGACATCACTGTGATCAGGAGGGGGTGACACATGCTCTGAGCCTTAACTACAACAATAATTTCTGTACTTTGCTTTGATTAATCCTTATATGAATCTTCTGAATTGGTATGATCATGCCCGTTTTACAGAAGAAGCTGAATACTGAAAAAGGTCAATGGTGGACACAGAATTTGGTTCAAAGTCCACTTGACCTACCACCTCTCAGGTAGCAGCGTTTGCAGTCACAGAGGCTAAACAGAGGACCTCTGAGCCTCTCTATGCTTTGGTCTTACTTTAATCCAGGAGAGAATATTGAAACCATGAAAAGAGGCGGCTGAGGGCAAGTACCCTGCCAAACCCCTGGGGGATGCTTTGCCATTAGACACTTTGGCCAAAAGAGGACATGCAAGGAGGTGTACTAAGCCAAAACCGATGTGGGTGTAGACAAAGGTCTACTTATATATGCGCCTCAAGTCAACACCATTGTCATCATTATCATCATATCTTACATTTATCTAACACTTTCAACAGTTCTCATACTGCTTTCATTTCACTTAATTAAATTTTAGAGCTAGAAGAGACCTTAAAAATCATTCATTAATGTCCCCTTGTTTAACAGGTAAAAGCTCTACTCTTCCGAGAAGTTAAAATGCTTTTTCAAGTTTATCCGGTAGTTTAGTGGTCGAAGCAGGGCTGTGAGCCCAACTGTCTAACTCTCAGTCCGCCACTTTTCCCACTAAACCCTCATCTGATTTTTTTTTTTCTGTCTCATGAAGATTCACTAAGTAAGACAGGCTCAAACTCATGTTTCCTGCCACTATATTCAGTGCCTCAAAATAGACCACAGAAACCAAGACGGGGAATTTTTTTTTTTTTTTGCTTGATGAACAGACATTACTTCATGTTAGCTTCAAGTAGGAAAAATAAACATAGAGCTCCTATCCAATGCTAATGAGGTACCTTCAAATCCCCGGTTACTAACTTTTTCAAAACTTTCACCCACCGAGAATTAGGACAAGTGTCTTTCTTATATTAGAATTCAAATGTTCAAATGTTTGTTGAATGAATAAAGGATGGGTATTTAGGCTGAAAATCGTTTGCTTTATCTTTGGTTGATTTAGACAAGTTTAAGTTGGTTCTTTTATGTCATTAATGGCATAATTTTACAACATTATTTACTCTGTAAAATGAATTATAGTATAGCATCACAATATACTCATTTCCAGTATGCTAGGAAAGGGTAGGTTATAAGAGACTCTTTAAGAGAATAGTGACCATATTTCATAACTGCTTTCGTTTTCAATCTATGGCAAATCTGTGTTTAGCTGGTTAGTTTTCAACTTTCATATCCCTGTGTCCTCATTATCTGAATTGTAACATAGTCTCACAGAATTATCATGTAGTAAATATCCCTTCAAATCACCAACAGTAGAAATTTAGAGAAATTATATTTTATATTATTAGTCTTATTTTCAATCCTTAATTATGATCCACATAATGGAAAGGTAGAACTTTTCCTCCTAATTGTATGTTTCTTCTGATTAGTACAAATTACATTCCAAGGCAAATGCAAGATTTCATTTTATAGTAAACTCAGTCACTCTATATAGTGATTTTTTAAGAAATGCCATGTTCTGTATTAAACTCAAGAAAGCAGACCCACGAGATGTCTAAATGTTTCTCTAGTAGAAGGAGAAGGGAGTATGATGGTTTCCAACCTCACCTACTCGATCCAACTTTACTCCAGGAGAATGAGTCTCAAAGAGAATTTACTCGCTTAAGTTGTTTAGTGTATTTATTATAAAATAGCTGAGGTAGGCAATGAGTAGTAAACAGTTGCATCCAGAAACAGCATTTCATTTAAACTCCTTTTCTCCCTGGCTTGCTCCACTCAGTGTGACCATAGATTCCTCCAGAACAAGCCACAGTACTAGTGCCATCTGGCATAGCCTACAGTCAAGCTAAACCACATAGCCTTCCTCAAATTTATTTTACATTCTGTTAGCTTGCATGTAATTTGCACACTAGACACTGTTGATCTGGTAACTCTGAAGTTTCCTGGAAAAAAAATGTAAATACATTACACAGTGGTTTGAGATGACTTTTCCATGTCAGGTCATTGTACCCTGCTGGTAGATAGGATGGGGGACTAATTTGTCTTTTCTTACATCAAGCAAGCATGTCAATAGCCTTTGCTTGGCCCCCTGGAGTGAGCAATACTTTTTAACTACAGTGATGTAGGAACAGTGCAACTCGTTGAATTCAGTGCTTCTTTGATTGAAGGGGTTTGGTACAAATGCGGAGCCCAGGCAGTGATCTTGTAAGTCATCTCCATATTGGACAACGTAAGAGATACTTCTGTAAAGAAAGATCATAAACCTATTTTCAAGATATTTCTTTCTTCAAAAATACTTCATCTCAGGAACAATACAATTGATTTTTGTCACACAAAAAGGGTCATTCAAAACCTATCATTTAGGGTAGAATGTCCTAAGTCTGTTGGAAGATACTGGTTTTTAAACATTTTTGAGGACTTTGAGGTTTACCGAGAGGATGGGAGGGGCTCTTGGGTAAGCCCTTTTGCATCCAGGACCCATTCCCATAGGAGATGCCAGCAATATCTGAATAGAAGGTCATTCTTGAGAGAGGACTTTGTTGGTGGTAAGTGGCTTGGAAATGGAAATCGAACTCCCAGGTTGGCCTTTCAGATCTACCCAGAGACCCAGACATCCTGGTTAGAAAATCCTGACCCAGGATAAGGCAGAAATTCTATCTCACCAAAGCAGGTTAGGATTTGTAGGTTTTTTTTTTTCTTTGGGGGGGGGGGTGTCACATTTATATTGAAGGATAATAAAGTGATAAGAGAATAAAATATAATAAGATATGATAGCTTGATTAGCATAGGTTTTCTTTGGATTTACTGGTATCTTAATGCCATCTTCATAACTTCCTACATATTGCAGAACTCTACTGAATATTTATGAACTGTTTTGACAGAAACTTGATGTTCTTTACTGCTCTGTCTCATTCTATGTATTTGCTGACTTATCTGAAGAAAAACGCATAAAAGCATTGGGTCTGTTACAGAAATACGTGTATAAATTAGTAGAACAAGAAGAAAGAAAGGTTCTATATCAGAACGATGAGGTAGAATGAAAATCCTTCCAGTGTCATCAAATAAGAAGACGAATCCACTCGCTCTTTACAGATATGTTAACAGACTCTTCCCTTTGAAGAATTTTAGCTAAAAGATACCACATCGTGTGTTTATTTTATCTTCAGAAATAAACACTTTGACTCCTGTGGGAATCAGTGAAGTATATATATATATATTTTTTTTTTTTAAATATACTTTTCTATAACCCCTGGGGTGCCTGACTTGAGAATTGCAACAACATCCAAAGAGATACTGCATAACCAGTTCTGAACTTGATTAAGAAGTGCTAGAAGATAATTCTGGTGGATTGTCTAGTTCTCAGGAAAGAAAAAGGAAAAACAAAAACCAACCAACCAAACAAACAAAAAACCAGACTGTTGGAGAAATGGAGTGAAAGAGGAAATAAAGAAACACAATGCAGATACTGATTCAAACACGGACACAGTTATTTGGAATAGTATGTCTGCTTTTAGACCATCACTCTATAGGTGAATGCATCAGATAGTAATTAACACTGATTGCTAAATATTCAAACATGTTAAATGGGTCATTCTAAAAACTCAGACTCCATTTGAGTATGTTTAATACTTATAGAATTAGATTGTGTATAAATAGATCCATACACTCTATTTTATGCTGTATTTCATATTTTCTTGTAATCTTGGTTCAGGTTTAACTCCATCATGTAACGGAAGCAGTGGTTTTAGAATAGTATTGATATGCCAATATCCTCTTCCTTTCATTAAGAGATACCAGTTAAAAGAACCTAGAAAATGCCTTAATATTGAGGGGACATGACATCACAGGAATGAGCCTAGGGATTTGTGAAAGTGGCTAAGTCAAGAAACTTTAAAACCTTGTTTTACAAGGTTCCTATAGTTTTGAAGTTTTAAAGTGTCTGTGGGGCAGGAAAGGCCAACTTTTTAGTATTTATCACAAAGCTGTGGAGGAAAAGGATGCTGTTGGAGGTTATATCACAGTAAAAAGTGAAATGATGCCAAGAAGGAAATATTAACAATCTTAAAAGTAACTGAAGTCGGTCTCTTTTTTTCTGAAGATCAAACGAATAGTAAGATATCACTTTCAAAGCTTCTTCATTACCTTGGTGGTCAGGAGACCAATCAACATAAAATACTTGATATTGGCATAGTTAATCCATTATTCTCAAATTTTACATGGTTCAGTATTTGTCATTTAAATCTGGATACACATTGAGATGCATGTTATGCACACCCAGACTTCTGTATCAATATATCTCAATTTTTTTTGTTTTGATCATGTGAACAAGAAATAGTGGGAAATGCATGTAAGTTAAGATTGTAATTTAAATCTTTCTCTGATTCTAAACAGCCCTTTTCTTTTCAAGAGAGGTAACTGGGTTAGGGAAAACATAATTATGGAAATAACTTTTCATTTGTTTTTTGAAAGTTACCCAGGGTGATTTTATTTTATTCTAGTCACAATAAAACAATATGGTGGACATGATTAAAACTTTGGATATGCTTAATACACACCAACAAGAATCACATCCACAAATAATAACAACAGATAACAAAATGTACACAGACAACATAGTTAATCATTCCTGTTGATTGCTTTTAAAGGGGTGATGAAGAATCAGGAATATCAGCTCTTAAGGCGCAGTGTTAAAGCGACATAGTTGAGAGAAATACAAAAACCAGCAAACCAGAAGGGCTGGACAAAGGTAATTTGTCTCTACACCTCAAGAAGTTTTCACATTTAAGAGAAAGCAAAACAAAAGGAGGATCCTGCTTAACTGACATCTTATTTTACCGGATTGGAGTATATTGATAATGCCATAGCTGCTGTATTTAAAAGAATGGACTCTCCTTCTCCATGTCACTGTGAGAGGTCTTTAGAAGTCTAATTTTAGAAAACAACAAAGTATACTAAAATATTTTAGCCACTGTAGAAAGTGGGTGGGTTAGCCCCTACCAAGTAATTAATTTGGGAATTAATCCAATGAAGAGAATAAGGAGGAATCAAATTATCCATGCCACGACCACTTACTGGCCCTTCCAGAACCTTCCCTGTTGGTATGTTTAAGCAAATCTTGGGAACCTCCTGAATGCTATGTGGGTACCATGGCTATGGTGTATAATTTATTTCTAGTGAATTCCCATAAGAAAAAGACCTTATAAACTGCTATTTTATTTTGGCTATTGTAACCACAAATTGTGGTAGTATTTGAGGTTATTTTCTATGAAGCAAGTCAATACCCTGAGCACTCTCTAGGTGCTATTTTAAAGGAATAAGTTAAATTCACCACTGTTTAATAACAGACTGAGTTAGTCTTGTTACAATAGAGAGTGTAATTAGAACTGGTAAGTGGAGAAAATTGGTAGAAAGAAATGAGTCATTCCAGAGGCTAAAAGTAGTACTTGCGTACCTTAAGATACTTTGGGGGGAGTATAGTGGTGATGGGGAAGCAAACTCTTTTGAGAACCTGTAAGTTCTATGTTATGTCCCACCAGAAAAATGCTCTAATCACACCTGTATTTGGCATTTTATTTCAGGGGTTTTAGACAGCCCTGCTGTTTATCAGTGAATATTCCAGAGGATATTCTCAAGATTAGCAAAACTAGAAAGATTTAACAAAGATAAGATCATGTTCTAGAATATGAGGGGGGACCAAAAAAAGACACCAGAGTTGTTGGAGGGCAGTCTGCCTTGTAGTTCAGGCTTCCTCGCTAGGTAAGTATTCTAGGAACCCACCAACATCTGTGTACCAGCTAGCGTTATGAGAGGCTGCCTTTGGCTTCAGTGAATTTTTCTTTGAGATTCTTTCAACATGTTTGCCCATTTCATGATGGGTGTTTTACACGAACAACCTGCTCACATCGCTCTGAGTGTTCAGCAGTTTTTGACCCAAGATGGCATGACCCCCAAGCCTCACTCTCCCTATTCACCTGATCTCACCCCGAGTGACTTTTTGTTTCCCCAGATGAAAAAAGTCCTCAAAGGGAAATATTTTGCCAATGTGGATGAGGTGAAACAAAAAATGGTAGAAGCACTAAAAGGTCTCAAAACTGATGAGTGTAAAAACCGTTTTGAGCAGTGGAAAAAGTGTCTCCATAGTGTACTGCATCAAACAGAGAGTCCTTTGAAGGTGACTGAAGTTTAAACATGTAAGAATAAATACACAATTTTTTATCAATAAATTCCAGGTTTTTTGGGTCTTCACATTCTGGAGAGCTGTGCCACCCAAGGTACTCAATAGCTCAGGTGCTGAATAGTCACACCTGAGCTACTGAGCACTTGGGACGAATTATAATTTGCTGCAAGTGTAAAATAACACCAGATTTTAAGGACTTTGCACACAAATGAAAAGAATGTAAATCATCTTTATTTTATATTGATTACATGTTAAAATACTTTGGATATGTGAGATCGAGTAAAACTAAATTATTAAAATTAATTTCATTTTTTTTTTCTTTTTAAAATGTGGTTTCTAGGAAAATTTAAAATTGCATGTGTGGTTTGCAGTATGTTTCTATTGGACAGTGATGCTTTAGAGCCAAGGCTCCCTGGAGTAAGAACATGAACTATTATGGCATGACAATGACATGAAAGGAAAGATGAGTAAGATAATAAAATGTAATATAAATATAAGAATATCTTTAGAATAAAAAACTTAACTGGTAGATCTAATCGGTCAATTAAATATCCACTTTCTGCAAGGCATTGTATTTGGAATTACGAGAATACAAAGAAACATTAAAATGTAGCACCTGCCCCAAGGAGCTTAGAATCCACTTGGGAAAGAGAAGGAAAACAAATACGAAGTCAAATGATATGACCAAAACATATAATAGCACAATGTAATATATGAGTAATTTGGGACATGAGCGTTGTAGATCACTGACTCTTAAATTCCTCCATATCTCTTGGAGATTTCCTTAAAATACAGAGTCATGGGCTCCCAGAGTTTGGCTCTGTAGATCTAGGGTAGGGCCCAAGATTCTGCATGTTTAGGAAAGTCCTGGGTGATGCTGATCCTGTTAATCTATGATCCACACTGAATAGCACTGGTATAGATGATGGATGGTATAGATGTGTCCAGAGGTTGTTGTGAACCACACATATCTGAGACAGCGACTGCCATTCTGACTCTCCACAGAGAAGAGAATGTAAAAAGACAGGTGGCTTGGATAAAAAGATGAGAGCAATCTAAGACACAATAGCGTTGTAACCACACTAGTGTAAAAGCAGGGTCGTGTGCCACACACCATTCTTGGATAAATCCCAGGTGTTAGGAAAGCATTAAGCTCAATAAATACCATGTGATTGATTTTGACCCTAAAGAGATGGATCTGCGCTACTGTTCATTAGCCTTCTTTTCCCTTCTTATAAAATGCTGAAAAATAGGTTCAAATAATCTCTTATAGGAAATGTCATATCTCATTTTTCTTTTCAAGTCTGTATTTCAAAGACAAGGGTCTCATGGTAGGCCTTTTGCTTGATCATGAGTCTGGCAATAGTGGTGCTACAAATTAGGCCTAGATAATTGTCACACTTTGAACCAACTTCTTGTCCTCTGTAGTTAAGCCCTAGACCCAAGATTCTCCTCTTCTTTGTTCCCGTATCTGCCACACGCAAATTAATTCAGTTTAAGATGGATGATCTTTTTCCCAAAAGGTGAGCACAAAACCCGTGGTGCACTTTGAAATTTTTATTTTAGTTTTTAAGAGGAAGGGTCTCTCTCTGTCACCCAGGCTGGAGTGCAGTGGTGTGATCATGGCTCACCACAGCTCAGATACCTGGGATCAAGCAATCCTCCTGCCCCAACTTCCCAAATAGCTAGGACTACAGACATATGCCACCATGCCTGGTTAATTTTTTGATTTTTTTGTAGAGATGAGATCTCACTATGTTGCCTAGGCTAGCCTTGAACTCCTGACCTCAAGTGATTCTCCCACCTCAGCCTCCCAAAGTGCTGGGATTACAGGCATAAACTACCATGCTTGGCCTTTGGAATTTTTAAACTAAAATTTTCCTTCTTCAGAAAGATTGTAGGTTTGTTGTCGTTTTGCTTGATCATGAGTCTGGCAATAGTGGTGCTACCCAGCTTTTAGCCCTAGCACAGGCAGAAAGCACTCAAGAAGAGGAACACTTCAATAACGCTTTTAACTGGGCAACCATGAAAACTCAACATGAGTGATCTACTATCTAAACACCAGATACCTTGTCTTTCTGCACATCTAGAGATGGTGGTATGACTTAGTAACTGACATACTCTTTCAAAAAGTTTTGTTCTAGCCAGCTACCATAAATACTGCTTCCATAAGAGAAGCATTGGTACGCTGGAAATTAGCCAGATAACTCATCTACAGAGTGGTACTCTCTTATTTTAATTAAATTTACCAATTCATTTTGACAAGCCTTATATGTGGTTATCAAAACCTCCCAGTTTTACCATACTCCTTCAGTTTTGCTTTAAAAACCAAGAGAAGAGCAAAAATACGTTGGTTGAGAAAGGTTGGGAGTGGGCTCGAAGAGAGGGGTGAAAACTTATCAAAAGTAAAATTGGATTAAGAGTCAATCAAAATCCAACTGTGAATTTATCATTTCAATGAATTTCAATGAATGGTTTAAAATCTGTTTGAAATCTATTTGAAAATGAATATGTAATAATATAGACATATCTCCTTTTCAAAGCCAGTATTGTCAGATGTATTCTGAGCATTATAATTCATGAACAGAGTAGATGACTATTTGAAAAGTATTAAAATGAGCTGACTTTTCAATACAAGTGTCTTCACAATAAGTTTTCCTATTCTGGGCAATTCAGAAATGTAGACAATTGTGGTAGAAAAATAATATGTATTGTAATATTCATTGTACAGTAGTAGTGTAGTAAGTGGCAATTCTGGACATTACAAGAGACACAAGGATTATTTTCTGTGATTGCACAGAGAATACTTGGATTTCTTGTGAAGCTTTTGCATTGGAAATGAGATTCATCAGTCTGAACGGGGCAGGGTTAGAGCCCTTAGCAACATGCTTATTTTGTAGAAGGTCACTCAATAATAACTTCCTCTGCCCTCCAAGCTTATTAAGACTGACTGGCATATATTAATGAAAACACCTGATTCTCCAACCATAAAACCCAGACAAAGACTTTATTTTAATATTAAGGAAGGAACCCTTAATTAGCAGGGTTTCAAAAATGTCAGCTTCTTCTATTAGCTGTTCTGGTCCATCAAAGCCATAATCCCTACTGTCAAATTTCATCACATGATAGACAGTTTGCCGGCTGTCTTTTTTTTTTCTTCTTTTACTGATCATACTGACTGAAGCTTTAAATTTTTTTTTTTATTTTGCCATCACATTTAACAACTCATCGTGTATTTTTCTGTTACACTCTTGATTTTACTCTTTGCTTTCAAGGAGTCTTAACACATGTCAGTTAAAAAGGGTGAGGGGAACACTGAAAAAACACAAGTATTACATGTGAATACATATGCATTCTTAGACGTATAATTAAGGACTCTTGGAAGACCTGGGTTTGCTTATATTGATTGCCTTTGAGAGTATGTAAATGTGATGTCCCTAAAACACCGGCAAATAAAACAGTCTCAGAGATGATTTCCCATTTTTGATGTGTCAAGGAGAAGAGGGAGAATTCTAAAGAAGAACCCAGGATCTTTTAAGATAAACATTCATTACTATTAACCACCAATGTACCTGCCTGTTGAAAGGAATTCATTAGAGCATCTATGGCTTTGCGCTGCCCTTCAGAAATAAGATAAAAATGACTGCATCTAGCAGGACAGAATAAATACATAGCTCTTAAGGTATTTGTGTTTTTAATCTGATTCAAAACATTTACTGTTGATTAAATCCTTTTGCAAATGGAAAGCTTCATGTTGCCCATACCAAGAGGAATACCAAAACACAAAAAGCAATCAACAAGGGTGACTCAAGGATTCACGAGTAACTTTTATGAAGAATCAACCGCAGCTCTTTCTTTATCCATAGAAGAACATGGAAGCCTCAGGGGTAACAGGTTCAGGGTTTAGGATTGAGTTATGAGAAATAAAAGCTGGAGAACGAACTGATGGAGATGACTTGGACCTGGCAGACTTAGTTGTTAGAAACTATTAGCTCATACCCATTCTGTTTAATGAGGATCAAGGACTTCATCAGAACACAGCGTGTTTTCTTAGCTCATGCATTTGGCATCACTGAGGCAATGGGCAAACGCTGTCCATTTTTATTAGCACCCAGGTATTTATTTCTTGCTTTTTACTTTAACATTTTTTCCTCCTAGACTCCAGGCCAGAAAGTCTATTTCTCTCATAATTTGCATATACTTTACCTATCCATTTCTTCCATGGGGAACAACCAAATCCTCTCGTAACCTCAAGAACATGGTCCTGGGAGATGAGATGCTGGGTTGTTTGTGTCTCCCCATGCAAAATGCTGAGGGTTTTTTTTTTAGTGGAATCCACTCGGTTCTTTTACTGGGGAATTTCTTTTGTTTCTACCATTGGCTACCCTTTTGATTATCTCAGCTTCTATTATACTGTCCCAAAAGCCTGCAGAAGCACAAACACAAAACAAAGCCACATAATCCCAATTTCAAGCCACTAACGAGTCGTTATCACTCTAAAGCATTTTTTTTTCCTTCCTTAGACTAAATGGAGATTGTTGAAGGGATGGTTTCTGGTAACCTATTAGTAGAATTGACAGCCAGTCTTTCCTTACTATCTAATGGTTTTGGCTGGCTGTCCACAGTTATTATTAAGTCTTTTGTTTTAATTTTAATTGTGCCATTTAGAAATGAAGTCCCATGTTTGAGACTGACAAGTTCCTGCTCTGCCTGCTAAACACTTAAAAAGGTACCTCCCAGGATAGCCAGACAGATAAGGTACACTTCTTGGAATAAACCATTTGGTTGGGTATCTGGGATAGCCAGGTTCAGTTTTGTGGCCAATTGCATAGTCAAAATAAGCTATATTCTGGAAGGTTTTCAGTAATTTTACATGTTCCTGATAGGGAGTATTGGTCATGAGTGTAGACTCTAGAGGCAAATGTTCTGGGATCCAAACCATTACCCACCTTGGACAAGTTACTCTACTACTTTCTCAGTTAAAAAGATAATAATGGTATTTACCCTCCTCTTGTCAAAATTAAATGAGGTAATGCATACAATATGCCAAACAAAGCAAATTTTGCATATGGTGAGTCATCCAATGAGTGTAACTGTATATTCATTCATTAGACTGTAAGCTTCTTGAGGACAAATGCCATCTCTGCCTAATTCACTGCTAGAAGCCTTGGTGCATAGTAAATTTTCCCTATATATTCACTGGTTGAATGAATGAGCTGGTGAGTGAATAAATAGCATTACAATTTTATTGAGAAGTGAGCTGATTCAGAAGGGTTTGCTACATGTGTGTGATCCCAGAATAATATGATGGCGTATCCATTATGCTTACCTACTTATTATATTAAGAGAAGCCCATGAGTGGGCTGTTGAATTAGATCTTCTGGGACTTATAATCAAAAGTATGGCATAGCCATTAGTAACTCAAAACCACTTGAACTTCATGCAGAAGCATATGAATAAACTACAATAAGTGGGGGATGAAGATGGGGCTCATGTTGAACCAAAAGACAGCTGCTCTAGATCCAAAGGGATCATGGATCCTTTGCTTTTTTTTTGAGTCAGGGTCTCCCTCTATCACTTAGGTTGAAGTGCAGTGGCAGTCACACAATCATAGTTTACCACAGCAGCCTCCAATTCCTGGGCTCAGGCGATCCTCCTGCCTCAGCCTCCCAAGTAGCTGGGACTACAGGTTTGTGCCACCACCCCGGCTAGATCCTTTGCATCTTGGATGAAGAGTATTATTTCCATCCCCATCTGCTCTCTGATATTGCAGATAATTTGAGGTAGTTATAGATTCTCTGTGCCTACTTATGGGCTCCAGGCTAAGGAGTCCCTAGCATACTTCTGAGGCCCCCTCCTATCACTGGGTAAATAGAGAAGCTTTGTACTGACATGTTTTACTTGTTTTTGGTCATTCCAAAAGCTGTAGCTCACAAAGCAAGTAGAGTAAGAACCACAGTATCTTAGAGTATATGGTATGAAAGCAAAGTTTTTAAAATAGAAGAAAAGGACAGAAACAGAAAGACCAACGAAGTTAAGGTGAACCTATATAAACTACTGGCTTCAGCATTAGCCTATGAAGCAAAATTTTGTTTTTCTTACTCCGCTACCTTATCTTTACCACTGATTCTTGGGATAAGGGTGGGTAAGTCACTACCTTTTATGTCTCCCCTGTTTGTAACTCATTACCTTGAAAAGACAATCCCTGATCCTATGATGATGGAGAATGAGTTAGGAAGCACCGTAAAATGTTCTAATTACACAGACAATTCCCCTCAATTGGTAGACACTGGCCTACTTATACAAGAGCGAGAGCATTAAAGGTGAGAGAAATAACAGTGGGGGGCTCACACGAGGCTCACAGCCATTTCAGGCTGAGACACAGGAAAGGAGTGTGGTTGGCATCCCAGAAGATCGACACCTAAGACTTGTAAGAGTTTTGAGGAGTGTGCACTTGGAGTAAGGGGCAATATTTGGTTGGAAAAGTCGGTGTTTCTAAAACCTTCTGCAGGGACTCTGACATCCCTCATCTTGAACTAGATGTTATTCGATGACAGAGATGTAATACACTCCCACTGCAAGGGTGACACTATTATATTTTTTACGTAATGTGCATAATTAATGATTGTGTAGTTGGACAATTTTATGTGAAAAATAAATCTGTAGGGGCTATTTCTGCCAAGAGTGGCCAGAGCAGTGTTGAGTCACCAAGAACTGGATCTTGGGAGATAGTTGTGGAAACCAATGAAATAGACCCTGACTCTCTTTCTACCACTTTCTCTTCTCTTCTTTCTTAAAAACAGTTTAATGTGTGATGTGTGAAAATTTTCTCTAAACAATTTTCATCTTCTTTTCTCTCCAGTCTCAAAAATATTATACTTGTAGAGGAAACAGAAATTACTTGTTCCAGGAACTTAAGGAACTTAACGCTTTCTACTTAGCTAGTTATGTACTTATATTAAACCTTTCTCTAGAATTCAGGCTTCTTTATGTCTGGAATGATGTCTTATTCATCTTTATAGTTCCCAAGACACCTAGCACTGTGCTCAATAAATATTTGTTGGTTTGATTAAACTGATGATCTCAAAAGGCTTTCTTGTATGTTGCCTCTCTCTTCGCTGAGACCCTGGGCTGCATGGCTGCATGTCAGACTGAAGACCTGAGTTCCAGAATTTAGGGGGCCTGCCACAATCTCACAGTCAAGGCTAGAAGTCAGTTTGTCTGTATGAATTTGCATAATTAAGGGTAGGGAGCAATCTGTTTCTATGAATTTGACTTGTTTTATAAGTCAAATTCATATAAGTGAGATCATGCAGCATGTTTCTTTCTGTATCTGGTATCTTTCATTTAGCATGATGTCTTCCAGGATCATTCACGTTGTAGCAAATGGCAGAATCCCCTTTATAAAGGGAAATTCACTGTGTGTGTATGTGTGTGTGTGTGTGTGTGTGTGTGTGTGTATTTCTTTATCCATTCATTCATTAATAAACACTTAGGTTGATTCCATACCATAGTTATTGTGAATAGTGCTGCAATGAACATGGAAGGGGGGGGTATCTCTTTGACACACTGATTTCATTTTCTTTGTATAAGGGGAAGGGGAGTGGGAGAAATGGGGGAGATGTTTATCAAAGTGTATAAAGTTTCAGTTATGTAGGACGAATAAGTTTAGAGATCTAACGGACAGCATGGGGACTAAGTCAATGATACTGTATTGTATATTTAAAACTTGCAAAGAGAGTAGATCTTAAGTGTACACCACTAAAAAAAAAAAGGTAACTATGAAGAGATATGCTAATTAGCTTGACTAGAGTAATCAGTTCACTATGAATATGTATATCAAAACATCATGCTGCATACTTTAAATATATACAATTTCAGTTTTAAAACTTAAAAAAAAGAAATCAGTCTTCCTCACATTCCAGTGATCTTCTTTGTTCGAAACATTGCTTTGATTGGAGGCCGGGTTGCATTTTGGCTTTGGACTTGGAAAGGCCAGAGTTTGAATCTCAGCTCCACCAATTTCTAACTGTGTGAGTTTAAAGAGGTTATTTAACCTTTGTAAGCCTCCATTTTCTCATTTGTTAAATGGGGATTTTACAACTTACTCTTGGGTTGTTGAGAGAATTAAACAGAATGAGTAATGTGGTTAGCATATACTAGGCAGTTAACAAATGGTAGCTATAAGAATAACAATTATTACCCATGTGTACAGTCTTTTGCTCTGAATAAGAATTGATAAGAGAAACCAATACAGTAAGTCCCCTCCCCTACATACAAACAAGTTCTGTTCTGAGAGTACATTTGTAAGTCCAATTTGTTTGTAAGTCCAACAAAGTTAAGCCTAGGTACCCAATGAAAACAATCAGCTACACTGAACCAGCTACATCACTGCTGCTTTTACACTTGCTTCTGGACATCCTGGCCTTGAAATAATGCTACTTTACTACTGTTCTCTATACAGTACTGCACAATCAAGTACACAAAAGCACAACCACTTGAAGAGGATGCATGCATGTGATAAAGTGCGCCAGACATGTGAAGTCACTTACATGATTGGACACGTGAATGCACATTTGCATCTTTGTTTGCAACTTGAAGGTTCATATGTAGGGGACTTACTGTACATACCATACAGCACAAAACTCAATTTTGCCCATACTTAAGAAATCCCCCAAACTACTAATCTTATGTTTGCAACCACAATGTATCTCAACCGCAATCATTTTCAAGTATGTCTAGTTGTGAAAATTCTGGTTAAAGAGTGGGAATTTTATGCTAAGCTTACTTTTTTGCTAGAAATGTGGTTGAGCTGGACCACCAAGTGAGAAAACTGGTGTCCTCAGGATGTATTTATTTAGGCCACAGTCTCAGGAACTAGTCCTATAATTCTTCTCAGAGTGAGGGAAAAGAGGATGCACTGTTTGTTTGCAAATAGATAGAAAACTGGATGCAAACTGCATGACTTTTACGCAACTTTGTGGTTTCTTGAGACTATGGGATGAAATATTGAGACTCACTACCTTGAAGATACACAAGGAGGTCAAACAGGGAGTCCTTGCAGCTTTGTACTCTTCAATAAAGGCTAGTACAAGAAAAAAGCAAAAGCAAACAATAAAGCAAAAACTAAATGGAAAAGTATTATTTTGGCTTCCTGAGTCATCTACATCCTTTTCTGAGGCTGAGTTAATGTCCCTAGTCCTGTGTGCATTTGTATAATTTCTGGTAATATAAACATTGTTCTCATTCATTCTCTTTCAGTCATATATTTTGTTTTTCATATATTCAGACAAGAATATTAGAAATGTGCTATTAAGTGTTTATATAAATTGCCTTCTACCAGTCGACTAGATGTATATTATTACCCTGTTGTGTAAAAGATTTCACACAGTCACATGCACTCTGAGATTTATTTGGGGAATGCAAAAGAGTTCAGTTGACTTGCTGTAGGAACAAAAAAGCCAAAACAAACTAATAACGGTATAGGGAAAAAGCTGTGCTATTTTTTAATGTAATGCTTTTTTCAGCCTGAGCAGGTCTCAGGATGTATTTGGGGAAATGCAGACATATACCTGATACCTGAACACTATGCAGGTAACTAGGAGAACTGCATTCTAGTCTCAGCTATGAGATTAACTTACTATGTCGATTGTGTGTGGGTTATTCCTTCTAGGTTCATGTGTAAAAGGAAGTTCATGTGTACAAGGAAGGGTGGAATTAAAAAGATGCTCAATCTACTCTGCCTCTTTGAACTTTACCTTCCTCGTCTATATAAAGGAGGCAATTATAGTTACCTTGAAAGGCATTTTGAGGTATAAGTGAGATTGTGTGTGTAAGCCACCTACAGCAGTGTCTAGCAGAGTGAACAGATAGTCTTCCTCTCTTCTCCCATTTTAAGTTTCTTCCAATTTAGAACACTTTTGAAATAATCTGGAACATGTGGTGATCTTCATTAGCATTGTTATCAAATAAGGCCATGATTGCAATAGCTACACCTGGCATCCATTCCCTGTGAGTGACTTGACTCATGAGTTTTCAAAGTGAGAGTCAAATTGAATCTCATTTTTCCAGGGCTCAAAGAAGTCCCATATAAATCACTTGGGATATAAATATTTATTCATCAACAGTTGGCCAGTCAGCATCATGGTATGGTCTGCACAGACATTGAAGGCAGATGGTTTACCTTTTTAAAACTTAAAATAAAATACAACTCAATAATAAAGACAGAGGTACTGTCTAAAGAGTTAAAATGCCCTTGAATTATTTGGAATGTGCCTTTACTTAGAACCTCAAAGCCAAAATGTTTGAAAAAAAATAGCTTTTTATAAATCTCACCATCACTTGTTTTCACAATTAGAAAAGGTTAGGACATAAAAGGTATACCCGGTGGTTCCAGTTGGTGAACTGAAATTTGTCCAAAATGCAAAGACTTTGTTAACACTGGTGAATCAGGGGCAGTGTAGCAGAATTAATACAATTTCAATTTTTCTTTGTGTCTGTAATGGTTTCCTATTATCCTGATAAGTGGGCAGCCATTTCACTTCTTTTATTGATATAGCTGTGAAAAAGAATTAGATTTCAACACTTATGTAACCGAGATTAATTGATTGATTAGATTATTAATTAAATATTCCATTAAATTTTCTTTTGAAAAAAAATGGCATAGGATTGTGGATTCCCTAAGGTTTTTATTTTTTTCCTAGCCCATGGACGAATAAACAAGAAATGAATAACTAAACATTGTATCTTATCTTTTGAAAGATAATTGAGCAAGCAGATGCATGGCTATGTAGAAAATTTACTCGCTGCTGGCTGCCTTACAAGACTACCTTTATACAGCGCCTGTGTATCCCAGTTCAAGGTGAGGAGGCTTTATTTGTGAACAGCCAACAGAAATCTGTGAGTTACCAGGAAAATTATGTGGCTCCCACACATCTAGGTACAACTATTTCTACACAATAACTGGTCTGTTTTAGTAGGGAATAAAATGGTTTACCTAAAACTTCCAATCATGCAGTGTTTCAGGGATCTGTGGAAAAATAAAAACAGCAAGTGGCCTTTCAGGTAACCCATAATTAAAAGCAATTTTGAGCTGTCTTTTCAGGGAACCTACCCAGGGGAAGTATTTGCTACCTGTTTGACCTTCACGATTGTGAGTCCTTGGCAGTGTCAACGACCCTCTGAACTGAATTCAAAACTAATCTCTGACAGAAAAAGAGAAACAGAATTCATGCAAATCATATTAATTCCAACATTTCCCCAGTGAGCTGGGTATAAACTACAGCCTAATTAAATATTTTTTAACGATGTGAGTAATTTTTGCCAAGGGGCGGATTCAGGGGAAAATTTAATATGAGATCACAAAAGCTGTTCCCAGCGTTGATTCTGTAAATTAATGACTATCTGCCTTATGATAAAAACATGCTGCCAAGAATGAAAATGAAGTCGGCAAAGCTTGCTCTATTTGTCTAACAACCAAATATACAGAATGCAAAACTTTAAAGGCACTAGGAAATTTCCATTGTGTTTGTGTGATATATTCAGGATAAAGACACACCATGCTGACAACCCAATAACCAGCTTTGAGGCACCATCAGTAATATGGGGCCATTTTTAGGTAGTTATTGGCAAGGTCCAGGGACCTATTTTAAAGCAGCTAGTTAGTTAAAAAATATATGTGACTTGTTTCCCAAAGAGATTCAAGGTGGCTCACAATAAGAAACACATACATACACGTAACAACGTTAAAGGCAACATGGAAGGTCAAAAAATATAGCAAGGGCAAGTACTCAATTACTTGGTACAAATGCTGCCAGCACTACAGTGCCATGCATTCCTCCCTCAGACTGACCATTAAAACAGCTTTCCATACCCATCTTGATCCTCAGGGCAGTTCATTCTGGAAACCTGAATTGAATTGCTGTCCGAGGTCATGGGGGTGAAAAATGGGGGTGAATACAGCAAGCCAGGGAATGATGTCAACACAGCCCTGGGCAGCTTATTGCATCTAAATCTATAAATGGCAGTGGACAAAAGGTGGCCTGGTAGATAAGGCTTTTCTTGTCTGCTTAAGTCCAATTTGAGAATTGAACTGCCCCCTGTGTTCAGACTCCAGCTTTAGGGAGCATTTGGACAAAAAAGTAACTTGGCATATGCTATAGAAAGCCAAGGCATGGTGCCTAAATCAAAGCCAGGCAAAAGTCCCTCATATCACTGCATCGTGAGGTCAACCTGCTTCTAATGACTCCTGTAGTTAACACCCTGAAGTTGCTGGCAGTCCCCCATGACATGTGACTTGGGCTCTGCTAGCCCCTGGTCACTAGGCCAGCCCATCACAAGAGTGTTAGGAGCTATATTTATTTAAATTTCTGTCGGTGCCCAGCGATGGAGATTGAATTTACAGTCTTTCAATTAGAAGGTCATCTGTGCTAACTAGTGCACCACTGCCTCATTATAATCATAAAATTAGTGAGAAAAGACTGGCATGAGTAATATGGGAACGCAGGTTTCAAAGGTGAAAAGGTGCTGTTTCCTCAGGGTACAGTAGAGGATACTGCAACAGCAAGCTCATGATCAGTAAATATTCTCATTTAGAGCAAAGAGAAATCCTTGAAACCCATTACAACAAAATATAGTGATGATAAGATCATTTTATGAGAATACATACCAATGCTCATAGTGACTATATTTATAGATTTATCTATCTATATAGATATATAGATATAGCTTTCATATTTACACACAAATTCTCCTTGCAGATTAAACACAAATGTAAGTAGCATGAATGTTAGAATGAAACAAATGCAACATGGCAGGGCTGAGACATGGAATGTCTCAAGGCCAGTTTTATGGGTGGTAGGTAGGCTGCCATGATACCATTTTCATTTTTTAAACTTAAAAATAACATGTTGTTAATGTTATTAACTGAATGAGTGAGTGCCACTTAATTAATATATTTGTCCATTTGAAATGTTATCTCTAGGAAAAGAAAAGTGGAATAAACCACCCAGAATAGCATCTCCAAAATTAAAAGAAAAGGAAACAAACCAAACCAACATTTACTGAGCATTTACATCTATCAGGTGCCTTTATATCCTCTTTCTCATCTAATCTTCATAATGACCTTATGAGAAAGGCATTATTATCCTGACCATATAAACGAGGCAATAGGGTATGGAGAAAAAACACAAGTCTCTTAACATTCACCAGGGAATTAGTGACAGGGCTACAGACCCAGCCCTGACCTCAAAGTCATATACTCATTTCTTGATAGAATTTGTATTCCAATTCTGCCATATTAATTGAGATGGTGCTTATTTAAAGTACATTTCAATTTCCTTAACCTGAGAGAGGGTCTTTGAGGTCTTCTTTAATTTAAAGCTTAACAACTTAGGAAACTGGATTCAGGGAGAAAAGAATAATTTCACTTTGGATTCCATAAGTATGTAATACCCACCTTGTCCGTGAATGGTGGTGTCCTATGTGTGATTGTTATACTAGGGTGAAGAAGACAGATCTAACTTGTCTAACTGACAAGTGGACACAAAGCCAACCAAGGGACTCAAAGCCGCATGCTCCTGCCCAGCGGCAGAAAGCAGTGCTCTGGGGGAAAGGAGGACGGCACTGCGCTGGTCTGAAACAGGGCAAAAGTTTCACAGGACAAGTTGCAGAATGTGTGATGACTTCTGCACAGGCCTGTGAATAAAGGCAGAAACAGGCAGAGAGATGGTTGCAGGCCTGCCTTTCTTAAGAGGAGAGGGGATGACTGCAGTCTTTGTCCAGTGGTTCCTTTCCTCCCTTTGTGTTTGATCTGTCTTTTTCCTCTTCTCCTTCCAAGCCTCCCTCACTTCCTTGCTTTCTCTCTTCTTGTTCCACATGGCTGGAATCTGCAGGCCTACAATAGACATCAGAGCTGCTTAAAGTCTTTTGGTTCTATCCTGGGTCTTGCTCCTTTGAAGGGCTCATCCTGGGGGACAAGTGGCTGCTCCCGGCAGAGGCATGGGCCTGCACCAAGGAGCCAGCACAGAAGGAAGGAAAGAGAGGAAAAGATTTTCTCCATCTGAAATCCGCCTGAAAGAGTCATGTCATCTAGCAGCGGCAGCAGGAGCAGCGTGAGGGGATTTCTTTTATTCTGTAGCCTAAGTGCAGGGGCCTTGCAGAGGGCTGTGCTCAGAGGAGGGGAAGATCAGAGGTGGAGTGATGAATCATGGGCACGTGGAACAGTGACAGATCACTTGTAACAAATGGATGATGACCCTCCAAAGCTCGCGCTCACCAGAGTCTCCCTCTAATTAAGGATAATCCAGAATTATCATGCTTAATTATTTTCATAGGCTTCTTTGAGGGTTTTTTTTTTTTTTTTGGTCTCAATTGGGGTGAATGATATCTCTAGCTACAAAGGGCACAGGCTGATTTACATCCAGGAAACAAACTTAAGAAATATGTTCTATCTTGTCCCACCATCCCTGCAGCATCTCTAATGTCCTCTCTGTCTGTAAAGCCTTAATTCTATGTCAATCTTCCTTGTTTCTGGTTTGGTTAACGTAGCATATTCCTTACCTACAAGGAGCCTCTGCTCTCTTCTAATAGGTTGCTGCTGTTAAAATGTGTAAGATTTTCTTTGCTCCTTGCAGGTTTTTCTCAAAGTGATGTCTCAGTACTACCTAAGTCTGTACAAAATGCAGAATCACCTGGCATTTTTCAAAACACATACTCCTGGTCACATCTACAGCATTAAATCAGAATGACTTGGGATGGGACTGGGGAATCTACAATTTGAACAAGAGTTCCAGGAAATTCTTCTTCTGTTAAAGCCTGAAAGTCATTGGTTGGGTGGCTTCGGCCTTGCCAGAAAATTGATTCTTCCAAAAACTTCTTCCCTGACTCTTCTTGCCTTCCACACTGCAATCAACCTACTCAAGCTTGGTTTAATCTCTCTGCAATTGACTCACTTCACACAATTTGTTATTCTTACTCTTGTCTTCAGTGCCCTATTCATCATTTCCATTGTTGCATATTGTCTGTTTCTTAGATTCTTCTGATTTGGTTTGTTTTCTTCAGTATCCTGTCCCTCTCCCCTGCCTCATCCTCTTTTTTGGCCTTTCTCTTTATTGTTTGCCTCATAATCATTGATATCAGTATGTTTTCCTGTCTTTCTTCTTACTGTTTTACCATATAATTATTAAAATTTAGCTTAGCTCTTTTATCTCATGAAGTTTTCCTTGTGCAGAGACTAAAAAATAAGCTTCAAAGTATATGTCTAATCAAATAACTAACTTTCAATAGAGTATATAAAACAATCCTTTGGCCAAGATCTGTGATAAAGATCATAGTGTCTATACATCTATGTTGTTGTTTGGAATGGGAATGGCATCTTTTATACATATGACACAGCACCCCATAGTTGACCTTTCAGACATATTAAACCAGATTATAAAGGACTTTCAGTCTGTGCAACCCCGTCTGGCATAGCCATGCCAGTTTTCAATGCCATTTCTCTTGAGCTAGTTCTATCAGCCGGAAAGGTGAAACCATCTTTTTGAGGTAAGAACACCTCACCAGTTGCATTAAGGGCCATGTTTTGGTTAAATAACCTCATACATGAGTAATTGTGAGCATGGGTTTGTTTTGCACAGGTGTTAATTGTCCACTTTATCTAGGAAAGGAAATAGTACACGGAGAAAGATGCTTTCAGCCAGCATCTCTGTATACTCCCTTGACACAAGCAAAATGTTTTGTACAGTGGGATTTTTATTTGAATAATAATTTGTGTTCCTCTGAAGGATGGAAACAAAGCAAGGCCAGTTTGGTTAGAATGATCTCAAATTTGAGCTATTACCTGTATAAGGAGATTCTCTCTACCTCCCAAGTGTATGTTCTTGGGAACTGGGTACTTTTGCAGCATGAATTTCTTGATAGAGGATACTTAAGGCAAGGACACTCACCGTTTTACTTGCTGTTTAGCTAGAATTCTGGGGCAGCACCAGGCCATAGGATGTTTCTCAGCACCAATGTGGTGCCGACAAATTCAGAACAGAGGCAATTACAAGTGAGATTCTGGAGGGCTTTGTTGATGGTGATGAACTATGAGACCAAATGGGAATGGTTTGGTCAAATGACCATGAAGGAGGTAGGCGGGCTATCTTCCCATACCCAGAAGAGCAGGGTGAGGGGTGCCACTTCCATCTGAGCCTGGTCTCACACATGCACTGAGCCGTGCTCTACTCTGTGCCAATACAGGGGCTAGGAACACTTCATGCTGTCCCTGGAAGCCAAACTATGGCACTTAATTAGCGAGCACAAAATATATGATCTATACTCACTTGGAATTCTATCAATTGGGCCTTTAAAGACAATTTTTTAAATTCACTTTTTATTAGATTTCCGTAAGCCCTTCCTTTCCAGGAGTTTAATATTAAACAGATTTCCAGTGAAAGATGCTTTAAAACATTAAATATGTTAGAGATGTAAATGGTACATGCAGAAGTTATTTTTCAAAAAGCCACACCACTAGAAAACTGTATACTTTTCTGTGTATACAGTAGTATTCTTTGGGCCTAAGTCTTCAATGGACCTAAAAATCTGCTTGCCACACTTCAAAATGGAATGATTTACATTCACAACACAAAGCCAGTCACACCCATGGTATCAGTTTCTGCTTCTGAACTTAGCAGACAACCTTCAGATAAATTTATCTCTGTAACTTTGCTTCCCTTCAGCAAAAGGTCCCACAGGCTGCTAGTCTTGATCTGATCCCTTCTCTACAAAGTTCTAAACCTTTCTTGTAACCTGGGGCAAAATCAAACTGAGAGGGGTGAGAGAGAAAAAAGGATGTCAAGGGAGGTTAAATAGGTTATCACCAAGAAAGAGAGTTCAGGGACTCTAAATTAATGAATCCATCTTTGTTATGAAGCTGGAAAATTATTTTTGAAGGTAAGAGTAGTTAGTAAAATGCTTTATACAATGGAATTGTCATTTGGGTGAATATGTGTCTACAGGCGTACACATGTTTATCTGAGTACATGAGTTCTAGAATTTTTGTAATAAGTCAATGGAAAGAAAAAGCAGCCGAAGAAAACTGTATACATGTAAGATGCACGCTGGATTGGAAAGGGGAGACTTTCTGATCCAGAACTGAGTTCACCCCTGAATGCTTCTGAAGCTGACTACTACTTAAGCCACGACTCTGAGGCCTCCCTTATATTGTGAAATAACAAAGTGATGCTGAGTCAGAGGGTGAAATTGTCAGTGTAAATAACAGTTGTTGCATTTAAAATTAAACTGGTTCAAGGTGAAACAATTGGTGTTAATGAAATGGTAGTTCAGGAAAGAATAAAGACCTGCTATTTCTAAAAGCAAGAGAATGGCCAGCAGCTGGATCTTGACTATTTTTGTTTGTTATGGGGACAATGTAGTAAGAAATAGAAGGCAGCATAAATGTATAAAAGAATGATAAAGTGACCTTAATACACTTCCAAGATGCTGGATAAAACTATTACAGAATAAGCCTTCTCATTGTCATGATACTGACACAGGTGTCTCTTTGCCATTTAGCTAGAAAAATAGGAAGTAAGAAGATGTAATAAAGTAAACTGAATAAATGTATGAATTTGCTTACTGTGCTCCTCTATCACTTTGGAAGGATTTATGCTCTAAAGGTACTTTAACCATCTAGTTCATTAAGCAAGTTAGTGTGTGCTCATTTACATCACACGGCCATAAGGATATAAACATTGCTTCCATAAGAAAATAATATACATGATTTTTACATCTTGATCAACAGCCTTTTTTTTAAAGTATTGAAGACCATTATTTCAAGGACAGCTCCCACTACAAGACAGCTCCTACCATAAAACACTGTTTTCTCATTGCTATCACAATGTAGATCCATGAACAACAACCCTTTCCATACTGAACATGTAGAAGGTATATACACAGCAAGTATTATGGCAGGATCCATTGCTGGTGATGACTCAACACCACTGGCTGAGTCTCTGGAGCCACAGAGGTCATCATGCTGTCATAAATATGCTGAAATTGTCATTTGATAAGTAAGGACATGTTTGAATCTTCCCATGGGTGCTGAAGAATTGCTATTGTATGAGTATTGTATGAGTATATAAGTGGCAACAACTGCTGTCCCGATTGCCCATAGGCACAAAAGACCACAGCAAAAGCATTTTCAAAGTTGTTCCAGGAGACATGTGGTAAGAAGAGAATGTAGTTACAACAAAACATTCAATTTTGAAAATTTGAAAACTAGAAAAGCTAGAGCACCTCTGTGGTGAGATACCAATGTTTTATTCAGACCCAGCACCATGAATCACTTGACATCACATGAGTGTGTACATCTTATTTCTATAATGTCATGATTACTCAAACATGTTAAGAAATATATAGATATGAGGAGGCAGAAATACACCATTTTAATAACTTTAGTTAGATCGGCCAATCATCTATGCAGGTATTCACTTACTAGGTAAAATGATGGCAAATATACAAACATTAAATAGTGTGACTCAAGGTTATA
>NW_007250630.1:187532-191422 GCF_000164805.1 Carlito syrichta
TATGTGTGTCAAAATATATTTAAGAAAAAAATGTAAACAAATATTATTTTACATCCACATCCATATATTTCTGTGATGGTGTATAAGGTTGTTTAATGTTTGAGTATTTGTACAACCAGATTTTCAGCTCCTAGAAACCAGGAGTTCTGCTTTCCATATCATTTCTCTGACAACACATCTTTCTCCCTACTAATCTCAAAGTTTTGGGGGTATATTTTTGGTGCTTGATAGATTCCTGCAATTGCTCATTGAATAAATGAATGATAGTCTGCCCTTGATGAGAAGTTTAATTTTTCATGATCAATTTACATACAAAATGTGTTCGAAATAAAATGGAGTTTAAATATTTGTGTACAATTTTTTTCTTTTGGAAACTTTCTTATATTTAAGAATTGGAAGTTTTAACTGTTGAGAAAAATGAGCACTTTAATGCATTTCTTTGAGATACTCTTCAAAATGTGGCAACAGATGAACACAAAGAGTCTCATAAATGTCAGAACATATTGTGAATATGTTCATAGTCTTTGAGTAGATCTTCCAGGAAAATATTGCAGACCACCTGCCTGATGGGGATAGTGTGCTTTACTAAATCTGATTTGCCTGAGAGGTGGGCTCAATTGATACTATTTTCCCTAAGGGACAAGAACAAGGCATCAAACAAGAGTCATATTTATAAATATTATAGTGGTAATTTGAGAATCTCATAAGCAATAAGACAATATAGTTGAAAGAACACAAAGCCAGGGAGGGGAGACTTGTGCCTTAGCTAACATTTCATCACTAAGTTCCTTAGGGAACTTGGTTAAGTCATGTAACACTTCTACTTTTCTCTTTAAAAACACCTACTTTGCACAGTTGTTTTTGGGTGATCATGTAAGAAAGCAGATTTGTGAATAATAATTATTAACACGAAAAGCTTTATAATTTTATTCCAACATTGATCTGGTGGCTGGTAGAGGAATATGTAGTGGCAGGGCAATTTTCAGCTGTTTGGGGACAGCTGAACACTGGCTCTTATGTACCTGAACTCAAAAAAGAAAGGGCCACATTCTTGAACAGAAACTAAGAAGAGAACGTATAATTTTTGAATCTTAAATCTGGCATCGTCTCTAATGTGAACTCTATCCTAGGAGCCAGGCTATGTAAACTACCAGCAAGACCTTAGAAAGAGTTTTAGGATGAGAAAAGCAAATTGTAAATTGCATTTATTTTTTAAAAATCTAGACAATTTTTTCAGATTGCTTTACATTTGGTAGTATCAGTGATCATGAATATGAGGCAGAGCCAGAAGTTTTCAGGAGTAGCACAATTCTCCATGTTTTAAATTTGTCTCTAGCTTGTATTTCTTAAGATTGACCAATTCAAAGAGAAGTGTGTGTGTGTGTGTGTGTGTGTGTGTGTGTGTGTGTGTGTGTATCTTCACTTTTGCTGATTTCTTGACACAGTGGCTTTTGCTCTTATGCTATTTGCTACAAAGGGGTTTAAATGGGTCTATCTTAAACCTGGAGTGTAATAGCTACCAGTGTTTCAAAAAGCCTTACTTTGAGGTGCTTCTCCCTAAAAAGTAGTCCTAGGAAATCATGCTTTGGCAAGCCTTTGGTGTATTAACCTTTGTGATGTATTACATTAGATGGGCCTTGGACACAGGTCTGAGTAGAACAAAACCAAGGTTAAATGGTACAAGGCCTTTTCTAAGTCAAATAACTTCTAAGAAATTTATCAAATATAACTTCTAGAGTGTCATTGGAGAAGTGAAAAATAATACTAGAAGTCATTGTATTCCCTGCTCGAGATTTAGGACAGTTACATTACTTTAAAATATATCTGTGTTCATGGCTGTCAGAAGAAATCCTAACAAAATCCACACATTTGCCACATCCATTACCACTGTAAAGAATTGCTTTGAAATGCTTGCTCTAACAGTTACACAGCTTCAACTTCCTCATTTGAGGCTGGACGTTTCTAGCTCTGGACTGAAAGTCTTCACCAAAGGAGTCCAGCAATGGTATTGTATCTGCCAACTACAGAGTTCTAGGTTGCAATTAAAACTATTAATTCTCAATGTCTAATGAGCACAATGTTTACCAAGACTTGTATGCTTACAACATATACTAGATAGTCAAAATGTATATGTTTTATCTCATTTAATCCACAGACTAGAACTACACAGCTAATATTATTTTCTCCACTTTACTGGTAAGGAAACTAAGAAGGGAGAGGTTAAGATGTTTGCCCAATGTTACAGAAATAGTCAGTAGAAGAACTGGGTTCAAACCCCCCAGTTGCCTACTCCAAAGTATCCTCCCTGTTTTCATGCCACCTGCACAGCTGTGCTCACAGACAGCCACAGCTTGGCAGAAGCAGGTTGCGGACCAGCAGCTCATTATACCTGTTAGACCACAAGTATAAAACAATTCTATTTAAATTATCTTTAATGCTAATTTAACACCAAAAATAAAATTTCCAAAATATATACTATAAAAAAGAAAATTTTCACTCAAAAGTAGACCCTGAACAATTATAGTAATACTATAAAAAAGGAATTGGCAGTGGTGGGAAACTCTCAGAGGAGGTGGGGGGGCATACTTCATCAATAAGGTACCTGATCTCAAACCGGGTGAAGTGGGGAGCAAAGTGAAGCCCAAACTTTACTTGTACAATGACCATTTGTATACCTAACCCTGAATTGTACCCTACATCTTTAAAATAAATTTTTTTAAAAAAGAAAATAAAGCACAATAGGATTGGAAAAAAAAGAAAATTTTATAAGACCAAATTCAGATAGTTACTAGCACTTGGTATGGTGACATGTCCAATATTTGTCACTACAGGTTCTTTCATAGACCTGTACATAGAATCAGATGTCAAAATAAGATCCCTCAATCTCTGGTACTTCCTTTCATAAAATTCGTGTTCTAAAATACACTCCTTTCAAATAACCCACTAACCCTACAAGAACTCACAGCATGGGGGGATGGCTTCATAAGAGGCGCATGGCATGAGAGGAAAGAAATAGCATCTGATTTGGGGTAAAGTCCAGCTGCTCTGTGGAGTGCATTTTACATCTTAGGCAACAGGGCAGAAGGTGATATTTTGTAAGTACCACATTTAGTGCAACTTCTAGTTTCTTGGATGTTTTCTTCATGCTTTACAATCATTCTCCTTAAAAAAATATGATAATAATGATACTATCATCTTGTTTTGTGCTTAAAAATGAGATGGATAAAATCTGTAGCTACTCATGAGTACCAAAGTAAAAAAGAAAAAGAGCGAACAAAAAAGGTAAGTCATTTGTTGTAAGAACCTACAAATAAATTAAACCTTGCCTAAGATGTATTGATTTTATGTGGCCTCGCCTGTAGAATAATGTCAAGGGTTCCTGACAATCCATTACATTCAATAGGCAAAATCTCCTTATAATTTTTTTTCCCTTTCCTGAACGATGTATAATCTATTTTTTTCCTTGATGAAAAAGTAGTGCTTTATAAGCCTGGAAATTCTTTAAAGTAGTGAACAAAGCTGACACATCGAACATGGAAAAGTTTCTTCTGATCACTTGTTCAATGTCATATATGGAGAAAAATTAGTTTTAATTGACTTTACACATGATGTGATAAATCTAAATGCATGTATATGTTCTAAATATACAAGCCGAATCTAGCAAACTGGAGATAATTATTAGGCCATTTTTATTATGAAGTTAGAAATCATATATCAGAATGAATGAATGCTTTGCTTTTTTTTTTTTTCCCTTAGAGGCTTCAGTATTGAAGAATAAAACTTAAAAGTTAATTATAGATTTCTGACTAATTTTCTTTTTTTTTTTGAGTTGGAGTCTCACTCGGTCACCCAGACTGGAGTGCAGTGGCCGCTCCCGGCCACCGCAGTCT